>NC_058084.1:478839835-478997386 GCF_014858855.1 Bufo gargarizans | reverse complement strand
TTTTAACAGGTCAAGTCTGCAATTTTAACCCAATCAGCCTGACATAATGATCTCCAGCCTTGTGCTCGTCAACATTCTCACCTGAGTTAACAATATGATTACTGAAATGATCTTAGCAGGTCCTTTAATGACAGCAATGAAATGCAGTGGAAAGGTTTTTTGGGGATTAAAGGGCTTCTGTCACCCCACTAAAGTGATTTTTTTTTTTGGGCTGGTGAAATTAGTTATATTACGATATATCACAATATAATTGTGTCACTTACTTTGATCCAGCAGTTTCTTCAAAAACGAAAGTTTTATCATATGTAAATTTGGTCTGCTAACAGCAAGTAGGGCGGCTACTTGCTGCTAGCTGCTGCAGAAATCCGCCCTCTCGTCGTGTTGATTGACAGGGCCAGCCGGGATCTCCTCCTCCGGCAGCCCTGTCGGCATTTCAAAAATCGCGCGCCTCTGTGGATTCGGCGCAGGCGCTCTGAGATGAGGAGGCTCGTCTCCTCAGAACTCCCTCAGTGCGCCTGCGCCGATGACATCACCGAAATAGAAGACGTCATCGGCGCAGGCGCACTGAGGGAGTGCTGAGGAGACGAGCCTCCTCATCTCAGAGCGCCTGCGCCGAATCCACAGAGGCGCGCGATTTTTGAAATGCCGACAGGGCTGGCCGGAGGAGGAGATCCCGGCTGGCCCTGTCAATCAACACGACGAGAGGGCGGATTTCTGCAGCAGCTAGCAGCAAATAGCCGCCCTACTTGCTGTTAGAGACCGAATTTACATATGATAAAACTTTGTTTTTTGAAGAAACTGCTGGATCAAAGTAAGTGACACAATTATATTGTGATATATCGCAATATAACTAATTTCACCAGCCCAAAAAAAAAAAAACACTTTAGTGGGGTGACAGAAGCCCTTTAAGTTAATTTTCATGGCAAAGAAGGACTATGCAATTCATCTGATCACTCTTCATAACATTTTGGAGTATATGCAAATTGCTATTATAAAAACTTATGCAGCAACTTTTCCAATTTCCGATATTTTATGTAATTCTCAAAACTTTTGGCCACGACTGTATGTTCAGCCACAAATAGAAGTTACACTGTAAGGGATTTTATTAACTGTAGGAGCAGAGGAGTGGAATATCTCTGTTCGTGCTCCTGTCCCTTAGATTATGTGGGGAAAACTTTTAGAGAATTTCGTCGTCGAATTCTTGAGCATGTCAATGACATCAAGAAAAAGAACAATACCCCCGAGGCAAATCACATCTGGGAATGTCATAATGGAGATCTTAGGTCTCTGTCTTTTTCAGCATTGGAACTTATAAGACCTTCCCCCAGAAAAGGTGACGGGGACCGTAGAATCATTCAAAAAGAAACAGGATGGATGTACCGATTCCGGTCTCAGGCACCTGGAGGATTCAATGAGAGACTTACTTATTCCTGCTGTATTGGAGGCTCGCTCCGTCCTGTGTATAATCAGCTTTCACCTCCTTTACGAGATGGAAATTATTATCGACGCATGAAGCCTCATTATTGTCATTATTTAAAAATGGTCCTTTATCTGACCGTTATTTTAGTATCATATTGGATATAATTTTGTAGTCATGTGTTTTGCCTCGGATGTGGTTTTTACATGTGCTACATCTTCTGTATTTCTCACTAAGCACACTATTTCCCCCAGAGGTTCAACAACCATTATAGAATAAAATTGGGGTTTTCTGTCCCCCCAGTCTGCATCCCCTCCCCCATGGTTTATACCCTGCGGCGCTATATCTGTATTTGTATAGTATATTAATGGAGGCTGCCTATATGGAGGTCTACTGACTGAATAGAATGCTGTCACATAATTGTGCCGTGTATCCTACATCTGGGAGAGGATTGGTCTTTGTATTGACTTGTATCAGCGAAGGCTACTTTCACACTGGCGTTTTGAATTCCGTTTGTGAGATCCGTTTTAGGATCTCACAAGTAGGAGAAGTAGGGACAGATCTATTTTATCTTGATTTTCTGCCCCTGTCATTTTTGCTAACCGTCCGTCAGAACGACAGCTTTTTGGATTATATTTATCATGGACTGTTGTGGACCTTATGTACCTTTTGTATTTTAATATATGTAGATTAAAGGTTACGTTTTAGGGAGTCGCCCTCAGTGATCTGTGTTTTGTTACAGCGACTGACTTTCAGAAGATCCTAATACTCAGTGATTTTATAACATAGATTTTATAACATAGAATTATAAAAATCAAAAATAACAATACAATAATCAAAGATAATATATAATAATAAAATAAAATAATGTAGTCAAAAATAAAATATTTTCAAACAATATATATCTATAAAGGTTTGAAAAGCTGAAAAAAATAAAGAAACCCGGCGCTGATTTCCTGCATAGAACGGCAAAATAATCTGGAATTTCGGCGGGTATTCACACGCTGCGGCTGCGATTAAAAATCCTCCTGCTAAAAAAAACAGCTAACTCTTCCAATCTGCCTGTGTCCCGGGACATTACCGGAGCTCACGCGTCACACGCCCTCTGCCACAGAGACACGTAGCGCATCCGTGGCGGATGATTGACAGGGCGGTGTCACATGACCACTACAGAGTACCACCGGGGTGTAGACGCGATGACGTCAGACGCAAGGACGTAGCCAGCGATACCTGAGAGCGTTTAACCTCTTCCTCCCTGGCAGGGGCGTTATGTTATGTGACGGCTCCAGTGGGCGGGGCCTGGGTGATGGTGGAGGAGGCAGTTCCCTGGTGACCCGCGGAGGGGTGGGCAGCCGCCAGAGCGCGATGTGACGGAGCCCGGTTTCGGGTGTTATAGAATATGGCCCCCAGCAAGTCGGTGCTGAGTCTGGCGACCTTCCTGTTCGGCCTGGCCATCGGCTTCATCTTCTGCTATGTGATCGTCACCATCGCCCTGCAGGAGCGGGTTGAGCAGCCGCCCGACGTCCTGCACAACGACCCCCACGGGCGGCACATGGAGCAGCAGGAGCACCAGCAGCTGCCGGGGCACATCATGGACTTCAATGCTGATGCCCAGCAGCACCACGGTAACCGTCCCGACAACCCCACCCCGTGACAGCCCCTGCCCGGTGCCAGCCGGTCCTGACAGCCCCTGCCCGGGGCCAGCCGGTCCTGACAGCCCCTGCCCGGTGCGAGCCGGTCCTGACAGCCCCTGCCCGGTGCGAGCCGGTCCTGACAGCCCCTGCCCGGTGCGAGCCGGTCCTGACAGCCCCTGCCCGGTGCGAGCCGGTCCTGACAGCCCCTGCCCGGTGCGAGCCGGTCCTGACAGCCCCTGCCGGTGCGAGCCGGTCCTGACAGCCCCTGCCCGGTGCGAGCCGGTCCTGACAGCCCCTGCCCGGGGCCAATAGACTGGCACCCTGACAGCCCCTGCCCGGGGCCAGCCGCTCCTGACAGCCCCTGCCCGGGGCCAATAGACTGGCACCCTGACAGCCCCTGCCCGGGGCCAGCCGCTCCTGACAGCCCCTGCCCGGTGCGAGCCGCTCCTGACAGGACCCCCCAACACCCACAGTAGGTACTTTCACCCTGTCACCCTCTCCCGCTAGGTACTGACACTGACTACAGTCCCTCAGCTGATAAGAGGTTGTTTGCATTTCCTTACACATTCTTTAAGGTTCCTTACACTTCTTACTTCTTCCTCTAAGATGTGTCCTGTAATGAACCCGCCCGGGTCGATAGGTGTATGTGGGTGTCCCCCCACTAACCCGCCCGGGTCGATAGGTGTATGTGGATGTCCCCCCACTAACCCGCCCGGGTCTATAGGTGTATGTGGGTGTCCCCCCACTAACCCGCCCGGGTCGATAGGTGTATGTGGGTGTCCCCCCACTAACCCGCCCGGGTCGATAGGTGTATGTGGGTGTCCCCCCACTAACCCGCCCGGGTCTATAGGTGTATGTGGGTGTCCCCCCCACTAACCCGCCCGGGTCTATAGGTGTATGTGGGTGTCCCCCCCCCCCCCCACTAACCCGCCCGGGTCTATAGGTGTATGTGGGTGTCCGCCCACTAACAACCCTTCAGAGCTTTCATTATAGTGTCATAATCACCCAGCTCCAGAAATAATATGTCTAGAGATGAGAGAATTTCAGGTTATGAAATTCATTCACGCTTCGTTACTGGTTAGGCTACTTTTACATTAGCATTTTTTGCGGATCCGTCATGGATCTGCAAAAACGCTTCTGTTACAAAAATACAACCGCGTGCATCCGTCATGAACGGGTCCGGTTATATTATGTCTTCTATAGCCATGACGGATCCGTCATGAACACCATTGAAAGTCAATGGGGGACGGATCCGTTATGCAGCCCATAGACTTCTATTATGACAGAATGAATAACGGAATACTTATAAAGACATTCCGTCGTAGTATTGCGTTATGGTCTGTGGTAACGAAATCCATAACGCAATTCACCTTTTACCACCAAAAACAGCGTTAACAAATTTCAAAATATGAAATTCGCTTATCTCTACAAATGTCCGCTATATTGTACAGCTTTTTATTATCGGTACGCCAGATACTCTTCCTAAGAATATTACAAGAACTTTATTGGTTTTTGCTTTATTTATTTATTTACTTTTATTTGAACAATAACTTTGCAGAAAATTGTAGGAAAGGAAAAATTACATTTTTCTTCCATAACTTTTACTTTATGGATTATTTTGTAGTTTTCTGTGAGATTTGAACCCAGGACCTTCTATAAAATGAACCGGTGCCTTTAGGCCTCATGCACACAAATGTGTGGTGCCCGTGAATGGGAACCGCGATCCGCATCGGACAGTCTGCACCGCAATAAAAAAAAGTATGCATACACTACTTTTTTTGCGACTCAGGGACACGGACAGAAAACTCACGGAAGCACTACGGAGTGTGCCTCCGTTCCACACCGCACCATATCTTCCGTATAGCGGACTCATTCAAGTGAATGGGTCTGCATCCGTGATCTGGCATTCACGCGGCCGGTGTCCATATATATTGCGGACCCAATGTTTGTGGGCCACAACACAGGCAAGGACCTGCCATGGGTCGTATGCATGAAGCCTTAGGCCGAGTTCACACTTCAGTTATTTCCATCAGTTATTGAGAGCCAAAACCAGGTGCGGGTCAGAAACACAGAAGAGGTGCAGATCTTTCCACCTGATCTCTGTGGAGGCTTCACTGCTAGTTTTGGCTCACAATAAGGCCTCATGCACACGACCGTTGTTGTGTTCCGCAAAATGGGATTCCGTGATCCGTTTTTGTTTCCGTGTGTCTTCCTTTATTTTTGGGAGACCGCCAGACATAAAGGAATGTAAAAAAAAAAGTCTTAAGACAGGTTTGCCATGCAAATGATAGGAATAAAGCGGACGCGGATGACAATCTTGTGTGCCTCCGTGTTTTTTAGCGGTCCCATTCACTTGAATGGGTCCGAACCGTTTTCCGCGGAAATAATAGGACAGGTTATATTTTTTTGACGAACTGGAATCGCGGATGGCAAACGGTGCACTAGCCGCATTTTCAACGGCTCCATAGAAATGAATGGGTCTTTCCAGCAGGGCTTCAAGCAGGCTTGGATTCAGGGCTGCCATCAGAAATGTCAGGGCTCCAAACAGGCAAACCTTGCGCCTCCGGCCTCTTTCACACAGCATTTTTATTTATTTTTTCCTGTTTGCGGGCCGTTTTTTGTGTTCTGTATACGGAACCATTCACTTCAATGGTTCCGCAAAAAAAACAGAATGTACTCCGTATGCATTCTGTTTCCGTTTTTCCGTTCCGTAAGAAAGATAGAACATGTCCTGTTATTGCCCGCAAATCACATTCCGTGGCTCCATTCAAGTCAATGTGTCCGCAAAAAAATGGAGCACATACGGAATGTACTCTGTATGTCTTCCGTATCCGTTCCGTTTTTGCGGAACCATCTATTGAAAATGTTATGCCCAGCCCAATTTTTTCTATGTAAATACTGTATATGCCATACGGAAGAACGGAAATGGAAAGACAATGGAAACAAAAAATGGAACAACAGATCAATGAAAAACGGACCGCAAAACACAAAAAAAGCAATACGGTCGTGTGCAGGAGGCAGAAGACATACGGAGTACATTCCGCATGTGTTCCATTTTTATTTTTTTTGCGGAACCATTGACTTGAATGGAGCCATGGAACGTGATTTGCGGGCAATAATAGGACATGTTCTATCTTTCAATGGAACGGAAAAACGCAAATACAGAAACGGAATGCATACGGAGTACATTCCGTTTTTTATGTGGAACCATTGAAGTGAATGGTTCCGTATACGGAACACAAAAAAACGGCCCGCAAACAGGAAAATAAAAAACGCTGTGTGAAAGAGGTCGGAGGCGCAAGGTTTGCCTGTTTGGAGCCCTGACATTCCTGATGACAGCCCTGAATCCAAGCCTGCTTGAAGTCCTGCTGGAAAAACTTAAAAACCTTAAGGCCTTGTGTCCATTTTGTGGTCCAAAAATTGCGGATCCGTAAAGCATGGATTCCGGCCATGTGCATTCCACATTCTGCAGAACAGATCGTCCAGCTCTTAATGGAGCAGTACCATCCTTGTCTGTGATACGGACAAGAATATGACATGTTCTATTTTTATTTATTTTTTATTTTTTGCTGGATGTGCGGATACGGACAGAACATGGAGCGATGTCTGCATATATTTTTTTTTTACGGCCCTGTTGAAGTGAATGGCTCCGCATCCGACTCGCAGAAAATGCGGCTCGGATGCAGACCCAAACCACGGTGGTGTGCATGAAGCCTAAGATCATTTGCTGACATCACGTCTACTGGGCCGGGTCCAGGAGAATGAGCCCCGAGAAGTAAGGTCAGCGATGATGCTGTGTCTACACGGCAGGGCTTTACAAGTCTCGCCACGTCTCAGATGTAGACGCGAGGTCATCGGCATAGGGAGCCCGCCCTACGTAAAATATCACGTGACTAAGAAGCGCAGGAAAACAGGGCGTTACAAATAAAGTCAGTATTAGTAAGCGAGAGGACGTGATGTTTCCTGTCAATTGATGCTAAAAATTGCAAAACTGGAACACACCTTTAAATAAAATAACCCCCCACCCCCCCCACACGTACATACCCAAAATAGTAAAAAATAGTTATACGCTAGAAAAATTAAATCTAAGTCTCATCGCACTAAATGGCATGAAAGAAACCAGTAAAAAAATGAATAACAATCAAATGTCAAACTCGTCCTGGAAAAAAAAACACTTTTCATACAGGTTTGTTGATGGAAATGTCAAAAGTTGTTATATTTTGATACTCGGTGGAAAAAATGAGAAAAATGTGATGTGATGAGGAGTGTGCAGTCCTCGTGAGCAGTGGTAGCAGCAGGGAGGGACGGGGGCAGCCCCCTGCTGTTTTTGTTGTTTTAGACGCTGTGTTATAGCCAAGCATCTGCAGGAAACGCCTCCTAAGTGTCTGATAGGCCCTGAAGTCGGCGGAGGGCAAAGTGCGCATGCGCGGCCACCCACCATTCAGTGCCTACTTGCCTATTTTTGAAAGTCCCGTGGCAGTGAATACACTGCACATGCGCGGTGTGCTCTCCTTTCACTTTAGAGCCCCATTTTTGAGATCGGAGCGGGTCCTACCTCTGGCATTGTATGGCATAACCTATCAGTATGGGACAGCCCCTTTAAGGCGTTTACGCAAATAGCTGTCCTTTTGGTATACCACATCTTAAACTAAGGGGGTGATGGCACTCCCACCTTCAAAGGCTGTTTGAACAATTTTGTTGCCCATCTGACATAAGTACTGCACCTCTTCTCGTACCCCCTTTTTTTTTGTTTGTGCATTATATAGATGCTCAACTAATCATGTGCCCTTACAACTCATGTGGGCGCTTTGTTTGAACGCATTCGAATTTTGTGGTACTGAACTTAATACTAGAACAGCCTTCCGGTTTGCGCATGCGCAGTATTACGATTGGATGCCACTTTCCAGGAGTACGTATCTTTATCTCCGGCGTGGGTGCATGCGCAACAGGTACAGACGCACGCATACTGCGGGCGCATGCGTGGTTGACACGGACACACGC
The DNA here is from genome assembly GCF_014858855.1 of Bufo gargarizans. Lineage (NCBI taxonomy): Eukaryota > Metazoa > Chordata > Amphibia > Anura > Bufonidae > Bufo > Bufo gargarizans. Next base: position 478,989,334 of record NC_058084.1, on the reverse strand, counting down.
CGATCCCGGCAATGGGCAGGGAAGGATATTTACACCTGCGGTGGATAACCATTTCTCGCTGCAGGTCAGTACATCCACTGGCTTCTCATCCAAGCGCCATTGTGCAGTCTACAGAAATGGTCCCGTGATGAACCGATTTACTGCATAAGGGGGAAACACGTGGGGACGCATGCAACCTGGAGACGCCACGGTATATGGGGATGTTATAGAGGCAGTAAGTGGGGGAAAGCCACCGGTAAGTGGGGCCGCCCCTTTCGGGGCGATTACTCCACTTATAGGCAGGGACATCATAGAAAAATAGGGAAAGTATCCCACCGCCTACAAGCGGACTTGTCTCCTTTCCTCCTGGATGGTACAAGATCTAACAGTGTTGCAGCATCCGGTATCCAACTACTTCCAAGGAGCGATTCGGTTTATTGAATGCCCCCATCTTTAGGGTCCAAAGAACCGTGAGTGACCACGTGTGTGGCAATAATTTATGTACGCCTCATCATACCCATATACTGTGATAATTGTCTCTCTTTGCATTATCTGATATTTAGAATCATAATTATTTTTTTTTTTCATTTTTGTTTTTGATGTAGGATTATTTTAATGTATATTATATAAGTCATAGCTCGGAGTTGTAGTTTAGCATCAGTTGGAGACCACTTCAGTCTATTAACACCTCTGTCTCTTCCAGATGAGGATGTTCATGTTTCTGAAGACCTCTACAAAAAGGTGAGAGTCCTCTGCTGGGTCATGACGGGCCCTCAAAACCTGGAGAAGAAGACCAAACATGTGAAGGCCACATGGGCGCAGAGGTGCAATAAGGTCTTGTACATGAGTTCTGAAGAAAATAAAGACTTCCCCACCGTGGGGCTGGACACCAAGGAGGGACGGGACCAGCTTTACTGGAAGACCATCAAGGCCTTCCAGTATGTGCACGACCACCACCTGGACGAAGCCGATTGGTTCATGAAAGCGGACGATGACACATACGTCGTGGTGGACAACCTGCGGTGGCTTCTGTCGAAGCATAGCCCGGAGGAGCCCATTTATTTTGGCCGGAAGTTCAAGCCTTACGTCAAACAGGGCTACATGAGCGGAGGGGCCGGCTACGTCCTCAGCAAGGAAGCCTTAATCAGGTTCGTAAATGCCTTCAAGGAGGAGAAGTGTACTCACAGCTCATCGGTGGAGGACCTGGCGCTTGGGAAGTGCATGGAGAACATTAACGTCAAGGCAGGAGATTCTAGAGACACTAGCGGAAAAGAGACTTTCCACCCGTTTGTCCCCGAGCATCATCTCATCCAGGGATATCTGCCAAAGACTTTTTGGTATTGGAATTACAACTACTATCCTCCCATCGAGGTAAGACTCTGGATCTTATTCTGTGCCGCCAAGTAGTGTAAGCTCCTTTGCGTTCAGGGCTTTTGCAGATGAGTTTCACCTTTATGTAACTGTTCGATGCATGTTTCTGAGATCATCTGGTACAGTCTTCATGACTCGTGTAGTACGGCGCTGGCGCCCGCCAGGCAGCTTGTGTGGCTGGGTAGTGACTTGTATAAGGCTACTTTCACACTCGTGTTTTGTGCGGATCCATCATGGACGGATCCGTTCAGATAATACGAACGTCTGCATCCGTTCAGAATGGATCCGTTTGTATTATGTTTAACATAGCCAAGACGCATCCGTCTTGAACACCATTGAAAGTCAATGGAGGGTGGATCCGTTTTCTATTGTGCCAGTGAAAACAGATCCGTCCCCATTGACTTACATTGTGTGCCAGGACGGATCCGTTTGGCTCAGTTTCATCAGACAGACACCAAAACGCTGCAGGCAGCCTCCAGAGCGGAATGTACAGACTGAACGAAGGCAAACGGATGCATTCTGAGCAGATCCTTTTCCATTCAGAATGCATTAGGGCAAAACTGATCCGTTTTGGACCGCTTATGAGAGCCCTGAATGGACGAAACGCCAGTGTGAAAGTAGAGTTATTTGCTGACCTGAGAGTTGCTCCTGTGACATGTACCCATTGCATTGTAATTATAATTTATAATCTTGTGTGTTCTTGCCTGATCTCAACTCTAATGAATTGTACTGAAAACATTATGTGAGTATAATTCATTACAGTTGAGGTCAAGCAGGAACACACAGCATTATAAATAATTTCTGTGTCACAGGAACAGTGTTCAGGACTGGAAATACCTCTGACACATGGAATGTATTTCTCGCACTGAATACCATGTGTGAAATTGGCCTCAGTCTACGCCAAATTTGGGTCCTTTAAGTGCGTATTAACCCTTTTTTAATGGCATTGCCTATGGGAAGGATCCCTTGGCCCAGGTCAGGGTGTGGGGCAGGGTCCCTTGGCCCAGGTCAGGGTGTGGGGCAGGGTCCCTTGGCCCAGGTCAGGGTGTGGGGCAGGGTTCCTTTTGAATATGTCTGATCCTAATCCTTACCGCCCCCCTTTTATGATCGTTCTATTCTCGCAGTAATGGCTGTCCGCTCCGTATACGCTGACTTCCTGCTGAGCCTGTGATTGGCTGCTGTGTATAAACACAAGTCTATCAGAGGAGACAGAGCTGCAAGGGTGGAGCAAAGGAGCAGCAGCTTGAACCAATGAGGAGACAGGAGGTGTGTCTCAGACTACCTGGTATTTCCAGTAGACACTGTAGTTAAGATGTAGTCACAGATTACAGCTCTGCCTTGTTGGAGCAGCCAAGGAGCTCATTTGAGGATAATGCCTAGCAGGTAGTCATTACCCATAGGTACTGGATTATGCTGAGCTCCCAACTGGAACTTTTTTTTTACTATTAAGTCTTTATTTTTTGCAAAGATTTTGTAAATACATTTCAAGGAAAATACATAGCCATAGCCTTCATATTTCAAAAACTGCATTAAAATGACACGCAAGAAGGCACGCTAAGGGTATGCTCACACGGCATAGATGCGCTTTAGCTTTCCCATCTGGATTTAAAAACGTAGAATCCATGCGCTGCAGAACAAAAAATATTCTAATATTTTTTTAGATTTTCAGCACAGGTTTTACCCTTTGCAAGGCATAGGGTGAAATCTGCAGCAAATTCGCGACAAAGTACACGATAAAATCCTCTATTCAGATGCTGTTCCGCAGCAGAATCCGTTACGATTGCGTCTTGTGTGAGTTGATCCATACGCTTCTGACGGAGCTTTGCACATGCAAAACTGTATGGTGTTTTTCCCCCTGCCTGAGCACAGCAATTAGCGGGGGTGTGGTGGGATTCGACGTCTACAATACGTCTATGTGAGAGCACACACCTTATGCAAGTATATAATGGTAGGGCATTACCTGCCATTCATTTTTTTTTTTTTGTTGTTGTTTTCCCCTCCACTCCTCAGAATGAACCGGTCTTTCCAGTTGATTTACCTTTTACCGGTACGCTCCGATTCCTGCAATCATTTGTCATTGTGAAGAATTTGAAGACATAATAGATCCGGCACTCCTTGTTCTGTAGTCCTGACACATAGTGTCCTGCATCAAACAAGTCACCGCTAAATCTGAGACTCCATAGGTGGCATAGCCTGAAGAGGTCTACTAGGGGTCCATACAGATTGTCCAAAAGTATTGGGACACCTTCACGTTCCACCTCCAAGTGCTTCTATGACACCTCACTCTACATCAATAGATGCTAATATGGAGTCCCACTTTCTTAGCTCTTCAGGGAAAACTTTCTATAAGATAATGGTGGGAGACTGTGGGAATGTTTGACTGTTCATCCAGAAGAGGTCAGACACTGATGATGGGGAAGATGGCCTGGGTCACATCTCCGTTCTAGTTCATCCCAGTGGTGTTGCATGTGGTTAAGGTCAGGGCTCTGCGGACGGTCAAGTTCGTCCACCCCAGACCCCCCAGCCATGCCTTTTATGGAGCTTGCTTTGTGCACTGGGGCCCAGTCATGCTGGAGCAGAAAGTTGGAAGCGTGCAATTGTCCAAAATGTCTTGGTCAGCTGAAGAATTAAGATTTTCCTTCACAGGAACGAAGGGGCCTAGGCCGATCCCTGAAAAACACCCCCATAGCAGTACCCCTTCTCCACTAGACCCTACAGTTGGCACAATGCAGTCAGGCAGGTAACGTTCTCCTGAAATTCACTAAACCCAGACTCATCCATCAGAACACCAGATAGAGAAGACGTCTCCACTGCTCCAGAGTCCAGTGGCAGTGTGGTTTACACCGCTCTATCTGACACTTGCCATGGTGCTTAGTGATGGAAGGATTGCAGGCAGCTGCTTGGCCATAGAACCCCAATGCCATGAAGCTCCCGGCACAGGACAGTTTTTGTGCTGTTGTTAGTGGCAGTTGAGGTCTGAACTCTGCAGTTATGGAGTCAGCAGAACATTGGTAACTTTTATGCACTGTGCTCCTCAGCACTCGGTGACCCCGCTCTGTAACTTTACGTGGTCTGCACTTCATGGCTGAGTTGCTGTGGTTCCTTCCACTTTTACAACTCAGTTGATGGTGGAATATCTAGGAGGGAGGACATTACAGGAAGTGACTTATGGCAGCGGTGACATCCTGTTAGGCTGAGTTCACATCAGTGTTCAGTCTTTCCGTTCTTCTGCTCCGTTATAGGAGCAGGAGAATAGAAAGGACAGATTCGGCACATAACTGAGCCGAATGGAGCCTACGGACCCCATAGACTATAATGGGGTCCGTTAGGTTTCCGCTCAGGGGAAGATTTTTGAATCTGAGACAAAAGTCCTGCGAGCACAACTTTTGTCTCCGCTCCAAAATCATCTTCTGAGCGGAAACCTAACGGACCCCATTATAGTCTATGGGGCCCGTAGGCTCCATTCGGCTCAGTTATGTGCCGAATCTGTTCTTTCCGTTCACCTGCTCCTGAACGGAGCAGGAGAACGGAAAGGCTGAACGCTGATGTGAACTTGGCCTTGCAGGACCACGCTGGAATTCAGGGAGCTCTTTACAACGAACCATTCTTTCATTAATGTCTGAAAGGCAACTGCATGGCCGGGGGCTGGATGTTATACACCTGTGGTAATGGCAGACTGCATGGCCGGGGGCTGGATGTTATACACCTGTGGTAATGGCAGACTGCATGGCCGGGGGCTGGATGTCATACACCTGTGGTAATGGCAGACTGCATGGCCGGGGGCTGGATGTTATACACCTGTGGTAATGGCAGACTGCATGGCCGGGGGCTGGATGTCATACACCTGTGGTAATGGCAGACTGCATGGCCGGCGGCTGGATGTTATACACTTGTGGTAATGGCAGACTGCATGGCCGGGGGCTGGATGTTATACACTTGTGGTAATGGCAGACTGCATGGCCGGGGGCTGGATGTTATACACTTGTGGTAATGGCAGACTGCATGGCCGGCGGCTGGATGTTATACACTTGTGGTAATGGCAGACTGCATGGCCGGCGGCTGGATGTTATACACTTGTGGTAATGGCAGACTGCATGGCCGGGGGCTGGATGTTATACACTTGTGGTAATGGCAGACTGCATGGCCGGGGGCTGGATGTTATACACTTGTGGTAATGGCAGACTGCATGGCCGGGGGCTGGATGTTATACACTTGTGGTAATGGCAGACTGCATGGCCGGGGGCTGGATGTTATACACTTGTGGTAATGGCAGACTGCATGGCCGGGGGCTGGATGTTATACACTTGTGGTAATGGCAGACTGCATGGCCGGGGGCTGGATGTTATACACTTGTGGTAATGGCAGACTGCATGGCCGGGGGCTGGATGTTATACACTTGTGGTAATGGCAGACTGCATGGCCGGGGGCTGGATGTTATACACTTGTGGTAATGGCAGACTGCATGGCCGGGGGCTGGATGTTATACACTTGTGGTAATGGCAGACTGCATGGCCGGGGGCTGGATGTTATACACTTGTGGTAATGGCAGACTGCATGGCCGGGGGCTGGATGTTATACACTTGTGGTAATGGCAGACTGCATGGCCGGGGGCTGGATGTTTATATACCTGTATCGGTGCCAGGATTAATGGGTCAGGCAGCAGGGACCGAACAAACTAGCAGACTGATACAGCACATTGGAGTAAAATTCCCGGTTCAGCCATTACCGCAACCTCTGCGTGGGGCCCAATACTTTTTCAGCTGTCTGTAAGAGACCGGATAAGTTTGAGTTTTTCATACAAACATGGGATATTACTCGATTTACATTTGGTCTTCCTTTAATTGTGGCAGGTCCCATTTTAAATTGGTGAGTTTTACAAATGCCCACTTGCATGTAAATGCCCCTAAATGTGGACGTTGGTGGAAATAGTGAATTATGTATGTATTAGTGAGTGGGATCCCTCCATTATAAGCTGGGTACAGTTCAGCATTATTATAACATGCCCATTGTAATCATTCATTAGTGAGAAGACGATGCATTTATTTGCTCTGTAGGCTCATTAGCACCAACATATCGTTTGACTATTACTAGACAGAAAGAAGTAGATACAAGGAGGCAGTACTGTCTGTGTCTACATCATTCACAGTGAGACAGGGAGGCAATACTATTGGTACATACAATAATTTACAGAGGTAGACATGGAAGCAGTACTATCTCTGTCAACATCATTTACAGAGAGAGACTAGGAGGCAGTACTCTCTGTACCTACATCATTTACTGATAGGGACAGGGAGGCAGTACTATCTCTGCCTATGGAATTTTTTAGGTAATTCTATGTATTGTTGTTCTTTAAAATCGGATCAACACATATACAGTACAGAGATAGTGGTTCCGCTTCAATTTTATGGGTACACTTTGCAGGAGTGGAATAAAGAAATACCGCCCTAGTTTTCTGGATTATTGTAACTCATCGGCTTTATGAATAGCTCTGATTTTGCCGCATGTTTGTCTTTCAGGGTCCCGGCTGCTGCTCTGACCTGGCCATTTCCTTTCACTATGTGGACTCTACGACTATGTACCAGCTGGAGTACCTGGTGCATCATCTCCGTCCCTATGGGTACAACTACAGATACAGCGCAGACTCTCGGAATGATCTGGAGCAGAAAAATGTAAATGATAAAGTGGACGTGAAAGCAGAGTAATGCAAGCAACAATCATAAGGGATTACCGAAAAAATTGGGCACCTTCTGTCTGATCTTAAAGGGGTATGTTGCCCCCTGTCAGGCTGGCAATCAGAATCTGTGCAATGTGTTGAGGGATTTTTTATTTTATTTTTTAAATCTTAAATATCGAAGATCCATTTTGGCGATCAAATTTTTATTGACAATCATATAGTAATTTGTATGGAATCGGCTCGATGACATTTTGGTATTTGTCCTGTGTCCAGAGACAAGACGTTCTCCACTGAGACTCTGGTAAAGCCACACTCCTGAAGGATATTGTTCTATAAAGGAATTCTGCAAACCACTGGTTTTCCTGGAAGTTGCTTCTCGGAAAATGCACGTTACATGGTGATGAGAGGATCCGGTAGAGACCTACCAAGGATGAAGCAGGTGGGCCCAGTATGGGGCTGCCCAGTCCTACGTGGCCTTGTACAATTCAGTTCTACTTTACCTTAAATACTAGGGAATTGCTTAAATAACAACCACCTGTTGTGTTTCTGGAATCACTCCAAGAAGCTGAGAGATTGATCCAGTTCCCGGGCTTCGTGGTGTCAGTCTGTAGTCTATGAATTGGTTGTCTCCCCTTCCCCATCCTGTATTCTTGTTTTTTTTTTCCACAGCCAGCTGGATCTGCCGTAGTATCTTTATATTAGGGGTTTGCCACTTAAGCAGTTGCCTTATACTTTCAGCTTAAGGGCTTGTTTGATTTTGAAAACCTGTTTTTTCAAGTTCCCTCTCGATCTGGGAGCCCAAGAACGTCCTTTGATTTTTAATGTGCACGGTGTAATACTTAATTGCCCCTGCGGGTTCGGTGTGGGAAAATTATCTGCTTGCTGCCAGGATTCCTTGTGCGGGGTTCCAGCAGCAGGACATCCTGTGATCAGCTTATATTTAGGGAACCTCTCAAAAAAATAAAAAAAAGCATTGTAAAAACTAAAGCTCCCCTTTAAGGCTACTTTTACACCAGCGTTAGAAAAAACGCTTCTGTTACTGATAATACAACCGCCTGCATCCGTTATGAACGGAACTGGTTGTATTATCTTTAACATTGCTAAGACTGATCCGTCATGAACTCCATTGAAAGTCAATGGGGGACGGATCAGTTTTCTATTGTGCCAAAGAAAACGGATCCGTCCCCATTGACTTGCATTGTGGGTGGTCATGATGGATCCGGCTTGCTCCGCATCCCAGGATGGAAGGCAAACCGCAGCATGCTGCTCTCCGGTATGAGAACGGAATGGAATGCCTTTTGGAGCATTCCGTTCTCTTCAGTTATGTTTTGTCCCCATTGACAATGAATGGGGACGAAACAGAAGCGTTATTTTCCAGTATTGAGACCCTATGACGGATCTCAATACCGGAAAACAATAAAGCTAGTGTGAAAGTAGCCTAAGACTCCAGTTGTTTCTGTGTTATCCGGAGGTCTTTCCTCCCGAGGGGTTCGCTAGGTTGCTGGCTTTGCCTCCTTGTCTTATTGCAGGGCTGGCCAACCTGCGGCTCTCCAGCTGTTGTAAAACTACAACTCCCACCATGCCCTGCTGTAGGCTGATAGCTATAGGCAGTCTGGGCATGCTGGAAGTTGTAGTTTTGCAACAGCTGGAGAGCCTCAGGTTGGCCAGCCCTGTCTTATTGTGTCATTACAGAACACTTGTAAACCTTTTCTACACTCGTATATACAGGCAGCCATAAGGATTCAACATTTTGTAAGTTGTGAGATCCCAAGAAGAAGCAGTTCCAGCACTTGTATATAATTTCGTTGCGTAGTCTTTATTTCCAATAACAGCTATACATATTTGGACACATCCTAATACTCCTGCACATTGACGCGTTTCGAACTTAGCGTTCTTAGTCGTAACTGTATGGGCTCCAAATACCCAGTTTTAAAGTATGGCTCTCCCCCCATGATGTATTTTTTTTATTAAATATGATTAATTGATGGGGTATAGTAGTAATTGCCATTATTTGTGCTTGCAATGTGGATGTGAGGATACCATTGTGTTCCCCACTTCCACATTGTTCACACCATGCGGTAGATTCTGCAAGTGGATAGTAGTATTTTGTATCAAGAATCTAGACTGCAATGCTGAAATGTAATGTCTGTCGCCGTGGTTTGATATATTTTAATGGTGGATGTATGTTGGTTATTGATGTAGCACTTAACAGGGTGTGGAGCTTCTAATGCGCCAGGGGGAGGACGGTTTTTCGTCTCCCCTCCTCCCCCTCCCCGGGGAGAGCCATACTTTAAACCTGGGTATTTGGAGCCCCATACGGTTACGACTAAGAACGCTAAGTTCGAAACACGTCAATTGTGCAGGAGTATAAGGATGTGTCCATACATGTAAAGCTGTTATTGGAAATAAAGACCACGCAACAAAATTATATACAAGTGCTGGAACTGCTTCTTACAATTGAAGAACTTACCTGGTTCGTTCCGTGCACGTGGGGCAGAGGATACGTGGTGAGCTGGATATTTTTGCATGGTTTGTAAGTTGTGGCCTGTGACCTGGTTTAATAATTGGCCTATTGACAATCAAGTTCTATTAGGTGAAGGCGTCCCCCGTCTGGTGGATGGAGTGATTGATCCGGTCCTTGTACGTTCTCTGAGGACCACGGCAAGTGCAAAAGATAGGTGAAGAAGCTTGCAAGACGTGGTCTCCTGTTTCACAACAGCAGTGGTGGGAAAGGTGTCCTGTAGAAGACAATTTAGGCTACATTCACACCAGCGTTTTTGCCGGATCCGTCATGGATCAGCGAAAAACGCTTTTGTTACTGATAATACAACCGTCTCCATCCGTTCTGAACGGATCCGGTTGTATTGTCTCTAAAAATGCAACAAAAAAAAGTGTCAGAGAAAACACGTTGTGTGTGTCGTTACGGATCCGTCTTGCTCCGCACCACATCACGGACAGTGTTATTCTATCCGCGATGAGGATGCAACCAAACGGAACGGAATGCATTCTGGTGTACTCCGTTTCGTTCAGGTTTGTTCCCCATTGACAATGAATGGGGACAAACTGGAATCAATTTTCTTCCCGCTATTAAGATCCTATAATGTATCTCAATAGCTGAAAGGGAAAGCGCAGATGTGAAAGTAGCCTTAAACATGAGGAATATCCTGTAACTAGAGTCACTCCATGTAAAGGGGCATTCCTCTAATCCAGAGAAAGAATGGAGCAGCGGGGCACATGCTCCCCCATGATGGGTGTGCGGATTACTTCCCTCTTGAGAGCATAGGCATAATCAACCGAGCATACATGTGTATGGGGGGAGTAATAGCTGTCGGCTGGACAAGAGGTTTATTTTTATTAGACTGTCGGTTACAACTGGAACAGTTTAATATATCAAGTCACAAACTGGTCACTCTGGTTTTCTCTACCACAGCTTGACCTAAAGCCTAAAGATTCAGCTATTTTCTTGCTGAGTATGTTAACCATTAACATATCGTTCAGTTGCTTTAGTATGGGATGGCCCGCCGTGACATATCGTGTTCGAGGCAGGGAAAGGGTTCATTGAAAAGTTACCTTTAAACAATTAGAAAACTATTTCTCAATGATTAGTAAAAGTTGCAGGAAGGTGGAGAAATGAAATATCTTTATGGGGCTTTCATTATGGGATTTTTACCTAGTAACTGGACCGTTCAGAACTCCTACTCGCATGCTCCCTGCCGCTCCCGTCCAGCACCCTGGTTGTGTTCGGCGATCATCTGGTCCCCAGTCTGTTCACGTTTACTTTTGGACAGGGTATGGACAGGCTCAAGTGCGGCGCTGCAGCCAATAACTGGCCTCAGTGGTGACGTATCCCAAACAGCACATGACCCAGCAATGATGTGCCGCTTGAGGTGCCCATGACCCCATCTGGTAAAATTAAACAGACTGGGAATCGTAAGATTGCCAGGGTGCTGAACTGGAGCAGCAGGGGACAGGCGAGTATGGTTTTTCAGCAGATGCCACACACTATGGGCAAGACTAGGTAGAAAAGCCCATAATCCTGGAAAACCCCATGAGATGGATAAAAGTTGCAGGTGCAGAACTAATCTTTTTAAAGGTAGAAGTTTTTGGGTAGGACATTACAACTTTAGCACTGTCTGGATTGACAGCTCTCGCGGAGCCCACTCGTTTCACCCTGTAGTTTATAAATCCCTCGTCTTGGGCCACTTTAAGGACTGAATCAATTGAACCAAAGAGTTAATTTTTGCAGTGTTGTCCGTGATCCTTTACAACATGTACCTATATTTTGAAATGACCCTTTGTGGATTGTCTTCTACAGAGCGCGGACCCCTCCTTTATAACCCGCTGTTATTTATTTTTATTTATTGTGCCTGCGGGCTAATATTGCTAACACGGGCGTTTTTACCCTTCTGCTATTTATATGGGGCTGGCAAGTAACAGAAGGCTTTGTAGTGTAGTGGCCACACCGGTTCCGCCCCCCACTTTCCCGCCGATCTCTCCTTCCTGGTCCACCTTGACACACAGGAAATGACCGCTCAGCCAGCGATTGGTCACGGCATTGACCCGCCTCAGCCAGCGATTGGTCACGGCATTGACCCGCCTCAGGCAGCGATTGGTCACGGCATTGACCCGCCTCAGAGAGGAAGCAGAACGTAGATACCAGCGGGAACATGGGAATCACAGCAACAGGCGAGGCCGAGGATCAGTAATGGCACTTTCAGAAAAAAATGTCTTAGTGACCAGGCAACCCCTTTATATTTTCTGTCTTTATACAGCTAGCACAATCCAGCACCTTGAATTAGTAAGGATAGCTCAGATGCATTAAATAACATATCAGGCGTCAAAACTTTTCTGCCCCCGATGTGTAGGTGTTCAGTTTGTAATTTTATGGGGTTGTTCTGTAAATGTGACTTCCGTGTCTTACACATGCATCCTGCAGTGTCTGGACTACAGATACTGTTGATCTATCCTCAGGATAGGTCATCGCTATGAGATCGGTGGGGGTCTGACGCCCCCCACCAATGCCAGATACTGTACAGTGCCCGGCGGTTGGAAGCAGACGGCTCTGTACACCGCGTAGTGGTCGTGTCGGGTACTGCAGCTCAGCTTTCATTGAAGTGAATGATCTTTGAGCTGCAGTAGGCTAGCGGCGTAAAATGCGCAGTGCATGGAGCAGTCTGCTTCCCCTCCGTATACTGTATAGTTTCTAGCGTTGAGGCTGCTTGGCAGGGATGGTGCTGGGCGTCGGGCCCCCACCGAACTGATATCAATGACCAATCCTGAAGAAGTCATCAGTATCTGTAGCCCAGACATCCCCTTTAGGGAAGGCAGATGTGTATGGAATATGGAAGCCTGTCTACGTATGATATCGCAAGCCCAAGTGCCAATTCCAAACGCCAGATCATTTATCATCATACACTCAGATGTTAAATCCCTTTAACTAGGTGCTAAGGCACCGTTATAGATGTGGTCAGCTGCACATCGTATGAAGGTTGCAGTGATTATATCTGGTACCAGTCATAGATCCGATGTGCGGCTGCAGGGATCCTGGGTATTGTCTGAGGTGGCGTCGGACCTGTCCCTCGAGTTCTGCGCATTAGTGACATCCTGCCTGTATTGACCTCATGTTGACTGACGTGTTTTCTTTTTTCATACATGGTTTCCGAAGGCCAAATCCCCTGACCCTGAACCTGCCCCTAAAGAATGAAGTCATGTGTCACATCTCAAAGTGCCTACCCGTTATGTTATAGATTACATGATGTCACGGAGGATCCGACAGCGAGGAGACCTTATAGCAGACGCTGTATGTTCTAGGTTATATGAAATGTCATGCAGGGAAGAATCCAGTGTTTGCCTGCGGTAACTGGTTCCTTCCTTCGGTTGCAAAATAGCTGAAATTTGGCGACTGTGGCCAACGTTACCTGCACAAGGGTGCTGGATGCTGAGATGTGGGGAGCTGTCGGTCGGAGGTTCAGTGTAGGGGTTAGGCTACTTTCACACCTGCGTTAGGTGCGGATCCGTCTGGTATCTGCACAGACGGATCCGCACCTATAATGCAAATTCTTGTATCCGTTCAGAACTGATCCGTTCGCATTACCATGAACAATGATGATGCAAACGGATCCGTTTTGACTTACACTGAAAGTCAATGGGAGGCGGATCCGTTTTCAATTGCACCATATTGTGTCTGTGAAAACGGATCCGTCCCCATTGACTTACATTGTAAGTCAGGACAGATCCGTTTTGGCTCCGCATCGTCAGGCAGACATCAAAACGCTGCAAGCAGTGTTTTGGTGTCCGCTTCCAGAGCGGAATGGAGGCTGAACGGAGGCAAACTGATGCATTCTGAACGGATCCTTATCCATTCAGAATGCATTGGGGCTGAACTGATCCATTTTGGGCCGCTTGTGAGAGCCCTGAAACGCCAGTGTGAAAGTAGCCTTAAAAGGCATCTGTCAGCAGTTTTGTACTTATGACACTGGCTGACCTGTTACATGTGCGCTCGGCAGCTGAAGACACCCGCGTTGGTCCCATGTTCATATGTGCCCGCATTGCTGAGAAAATGATGTTTTGTTGTATGCAAATGAGCCTCTAGGAGCAACGGGGGCGTTGCCGTTACTCCTAGAGGCTGTGCTCTCTCTTCAACTGCTGCACCCTCTGCGCGTTGATTGACAGGACCAGGCAGTACAGATGTGATCACAACTGGCCCTGTCAAAGTGCAGGGAGAGTGGCAGATGCAGAGCATCTAGGTGTAACGGCAACGGCAGGTCCACGGCGTCTTGCTGTCTCTCCTGTGCAATAATTTGAGATCAGAAGGTAACGCCGAAACCCTCTATAAAGTTACACCATGCTCCAGTTACCTCCAGAGCTGCGTTTACATTTCTTGTAACTTCTATTAAGCTCCATCACCTCACATTCCTCTACATCTTATTGTCCATACAGAGTACACACAAAGCCTCTGTTCGCACTCTCGTTTGAGCCTCCAATGATTGAAAGAACTGAGCAACACCCAGCACTGTTATAGATCAGTGGTGATGGATCTAGCAGAGTGTTGTGGCTTCCATTTATGAGAGAAGCCACGATGGTCCTGTGAATTCAGAGCAGAGTGTTTGTCCTGCTGTCTCGATCTCCGCATATACATGCATGCTCAGTTCAGCCGAGCATGCATGTGTCTGCCAACGCCCATACACCTCATGTGATCGGCAAGTTCAGTGAACATTTTTCTAATGTGTATGGACAGTTTAAGAGATGTTGGGTTTGCCAGATTCCAGGTGACTGCTAGAAAGACTGACCACAGCTTTGGCTGAGATTGGGGGATAGGACGTACAGTGGGGCACATTTAGCAAGAATGGTTTGCTCAGGTTTTTCTTCAAAGACTGGGTATAACCAGATGCTGTTCAGACAGATATCCTGCAGACATCTCGTATTTCCACAAGAGCAATGACTGCACTTTACTTGGGAAGCTTTCGTTTAGTTATTAGCTTTGTCCACAGGCTGACCGTTGACATCTCATGAGCCCCGAAGAGGAGAGCGCGGCGGACTGCGGAGGGAAATCTCTATTTTTATATCTGTTTGTATTGGTGCCTTCTGATTGTGGCATTGATTTGATAGTTGATTGTAATGACTGATGATATTAATAAAACCTGTGTCCTACCCTTCACCATAACTTGTGATTCTTTTCTTGTCTTTCCATGGTTCTCGTTCTACAGTCCTGATCAAAAGTTTAGGACCTCTTGAAAAATGGCAAAAAATCATATTTAGCATGGCTGGATCTTAACCAGCTCAGGACCGCCGTACGCGGTGCCCTCTCGCGAGAGGCGAGATTTCCTGTGAACGCACGCACGTTCACAGGAACGGAAGGTAAGCGAGTGGATCTACAGCCTGCCAGCGGCAATCGTTCGCTGGCAGGCTGTAGATGCGATTTATTTATTTTTTTAACCCCTAACAGGTATATTAGACGCTGTTTTGATAACTGCGTCTAATATACCTGCTACCTGGTGGTCCCTTTTGCTTGGATTGACCACCAGAGGACACAGGTAGCTCTGTAAAGTAGAACCAAACACCACTACACTACACCCCCCCCCGGTCACTTATTAACCCCTTATTAACCTATGATCACCCCCCTGTCATTGATCACCCCCCTGTAAGGCTCCATTCAGACGTCCGTATGTGTTTTGCGGATCCGATCCGTAAAACACATACGGACGTCTGAATGGAGCCTTACAGGGGGGTGATCAATGACACGTGGTATCGCCGTACTCGGGTATATGTAAAATGACACCCCAAAACACATTCCCTAACTTCTCCTGAGTACGGCGATACCACATGTGTGACACTTTTTTGCAGCCTAGGTGGGCAAAGGGGCACATATTCCAAAGAGCACCTTTCGGATTTCACAGGCCATTTTTTACACATTTTGATTTCAAACTACTTTGCACGCATTTGGGCCCCCAAAATGCCAGGGCAGTATAACTACCCCACAAGTGACACCATTTTGGAAAGAAGACACCCCAAGGTATTTCATGATGGGCATAGTGAGTTCATGGAATTTCTTATTTTTAGTCACAAGTTAGTGGAATATTAGACTTTGTAAGGGAAAAAAAAATAATCATTTTCCGCTAACGTGACAAAAAAATAAAGTTCTATGAACTCACTATGCCCATCAGCGAATACCTTAGGGTGTCTACTTTCCGAAATGGGGTCATTTGTGGGGGGTTTCTACTGTCTGTGCATTGTAGAACCTCAGGAAACATGACAGGTGCTCAGAAAGTCAGAGCTGCTTCAAAAAGCGGAAATTCACATTTTTGTACCATAGTTTGTAAACGCTATAACTTTTACCCAAACCATTTTTTTTATCAAGAACATGTAGAACAATAAATGTAGTGAAAAATGTATATATGGATGTCTTTCAAAAAAAAAAAATTTACAACTGAAAGTGAAAATTTTTAATTCTTTTGCAAATATTTTGTTACATTTCGATTAATAACAAAAAAAAGTAAAAATGTCAGCAGCAATGAAATACCACCAAATGAAAGCTCTATTAGTGAGAAGAAAAGGAGGTAAAATTCATTTGGGTGGAAAGTTGCATGACCGAGCGATAAACGGTGAAAGGAGTGTAGTGCAGAAGTGTAAAAAGTGCTCTGGTCATGAAGGGGGTTTCAGTTAGGGGAGCTGAGGTGGTTAACAAGGTTCCAAGTAGAGCTTCAACATGCAACAAGAAGAAATGAGAGTAGAGACAAAACATTTTTTGAGCGTTCAATTAATAGAAAATAACGATTAAACTGAAACAGGCTGTTTTTCAGCTGATCCAAATTTTAGGACCACATGCCTTTTAAAAGGCCAAATCTGTGCAAAGATGTGGATTCATTGTCATTTTCTGTCAGGTAGTCACACGTTGTGATGGCAAAGGCAAAAAAACTCTTTTTTTTTTTTTTTTTTTGAACGTGGTCGGGTTGTTGAACTGCATAAGCAGGGTCTCTCACAGCGCGCCATCGCTGCTGAGGTGGGACGCAGTAAGACAGTAATTTGGAATTTCTTAAATGATCCTGAGGGTTATGGAACAAAAAAGTCAAGTGGAAGACCCCAAAAAATTTCATCAGCACTGAGTCGGAGGATCCAATTGGCTGTCCGTCAAGACACTGGACCCAAATTAAGTCCCTTACTGGTGCTGACTGCAGCCCCATAAACCATCAGACGGCATCTGAGACTGAAGGTCTCCAAAAACAAAAACGTCTTCAAAGACCTCGTCTCCTTGAACGCCACAGAACTGCTCGTTTGGACTTTGCAAGAGAGCACCAAACATGGGACATTCAAAGGTGGAAGAAAGTTTTATTCTCTGATGAGAAAAAATATAACCTTGATGGTTTCCAACGTTACTGGCATGACGAGCATATCCCACCTGAGATGTTTTCTACGTGCCACAGTGGAGGGGGTGCCATAATGGTCTGGGGTGCTTTTTCCTTCAGTGGAACAATGGAGCTTCAGGAAGTCCAGGGGCGTCAAGCGGCCGCTGGCTATGTCCAGATGTTGCAGAGAGCATTCCTCATGACTGAGGGCCCTCGTCTGTGTGGTAACGACTGGGTTTTTCAACAGGACAACGCTACAGTACACAATGCCCGCAGGACAAGGGACTTCTTTCAGGAGAATAACATCACTCTTTTGGCCCATCCTGCGTGTTCCCCTGATCTAAATCCAATTGAGAACCTTTGGGGATGGATGGCAAGGGAAGTTTACAAAAATGGACAACAGTTCCAGACAGTAGATGGCCTTCGTGCGGCCATCTTCACCACTTAGAGAAATGTTCCCACTCACCTCATGGAAACGCTTGGGGATGTGGTCCTAAACTTTTGATCAGCTGAAAATCAGCCTGTTTCAGTTTATTCGTTGTTTTCATTAATTCGAATGCTCAAAAAATGTTCTGTCTCACTCCCATTTCTTCTTGTTGCATGTTGAAGCTCTACTTGGAACCTTGTTAAGATCCAGCCATGCTAAATATGATTTTTTTTGCCATTTTTCAAGTGGTCTTAAAGGGTTTCTACCACTTCGTTTTCACATAATTAGGTGTCAGACACTAGCGATCCGCTAGTGTCTGCTCTGCCAAACAATCCTAATATAATAGCTTTTGGGGCAGCCGTTTCGCAAAAAAATGAACTTATATTGATATGCTAATGACCCTCTAGGTGCTCCATCGGCGCAGGCGCAGTGGAGATGTCGGAGCAGGGAAGCGGTCGGACATTCACTGCACATGCGCCGAATACAGACGCGCACGGCGCATGCGTGAGAAGTCGTCCGCTTGATCGCATTCCGGAGGAGATGGGCGGGGTGAAGGGACGCGCTGGGCGGCGGCATCTTGTGAAGGTAGACCGATCCTCTAGGTGCTAATGACGCCCCCATAGCACCTAGAGGGTCATTAGCATATCAATATAAGTTCATTTTTTAGCGAAACGGCTGCCCCAAAAGCTATTATATTAGGATTGTTTGGCAGAGCAGACACTAGCGGATCGCTAGTGTCTGACACCTAATTATGTGAAAACAAAGTGGTAGAAACCCTTTAAACTTTTGATCAGGACTGTATGTTACAGAGATGCTCTCCATTTCCATAGCCATTTCTGGGGCAGACATCTGCTCTGATATAAACGTCCATCTGCAAGTCTTTTTCCAGGATTCCAGCCAAGGGACAAGTATAAGACGTCTGACCAGAGCAAGACTTCTTCCTGTTTCCAATACGATCACCCTGTGTGCTCAAGAGATAACATTTCAGACAACTTGTCTCTCCTAACATACCTTGTAATCTCCTTTAACCACTTCAACCCCACTAGCTGAAACCCCCTTCATGACCAGAGCACTTTTTACACTTCGGCACTACACTCCTTTCACTGTTTATCGCTCGGTCATGCAACTTACCACCCAAATGAATTTTACCTCCTTTTCTTCTCACTAATAGAGCTTTCATTTGGTGGTATTTTATTGCTGCTGACATTTTTACTTTTTTTGTTATTAATCAAAATGTAACTATTTTTTTGCAAAAAAAATGTCATTTTTCACTTTCAGCTGTAAAATTTTGCAAAAAAAACGACATCCATATATAAATTTTTCGCCAAATTTATTGTTCTACATGTCTTTGATAAAAAAAAAAATGTTTGGGCAGAAAAAAAAAATGGTTTGGGTAAAAGTTATAGCGTTTACACACTATGGTACAAAAATGTGAATTTCCGCTTTTTGAAGCAGCTCTGACTTTCTGAGCACCTGTCCTGTTTCCTGAGGTTCTACAATGCCCAGACAGTAGAAAAAACCCACAAATGACCCCATTTCGGAAAGTAGACACCCTAAGGTATTCGCTGATGGGCATAGTGAGTTCATAGAACTTTTTATTTTTTGTCACAAGTTAGCGGAAAATGATGATGATTTTTTTTCTTTTTTATTTTTTTCTTACAAAGTCTCATATTCCACTAACTTGCGACAAAAAATAAAAAATTCTAGGAACTCGCCATGCCCCTCACAGAATACCTTGGGGTGTCTTCTTTCCAAAATGGGGTCACTTGTGGGGTAGTTATACTGCCCTGGCAATTTAGGGGCCAAAATGTGTAAAAAATGACCGGTGAAATCCGAAAGGTGCACTTTGGAATATGTGCCCCTTTGCCCACCTTGGCTGCAAAAAAGTGTCACACATCTGGTATCGCCGTACTCAGGAGAAGTTGGGGAATGTGTTATGGGGTGTCATTTTACATATACCCATGCTGGGTGAGAGAAATATCCTGGCAAAAGACAACTTTTCCAATTTTTTTATACAAAGTTGGCATTTGATCAAGATATTTCTCTCACCCAGCATGGTTATATGTAAAATGACACCCCAAAACACATTCCCCAACTTCTCCTGAGTACGGGGATACCAGATGTGTGACACTTTTGCGCATCTAGGCTGCAAAAGTGCCCAAATTCCTTTTAGGAGGGCATTTTTAGACATTTGGATCCCAGACTTCTTCTCACGCTTTAGGGCCCCTAAAAAGCCAGGGCAGTATAAATACCCCACATGTGACCCCACTTTGGAAAGAAGACACCCCAAGGTATCCAATGAGGGGCCTGGCGAGTTCATAGAATTTTTATTTTTTTGCATAAGTTAGCGGAAATTGATTTTTATTTTATTTTTTTCTCACAAAGTCTCACTCTCCGCTAACTTAGGACAAAAATTTAAATCTTTCATGGACTCAATATGCCCCTCAGCAAATACCTTGGGGTGTCTTCTTTCCAAAATGGGGTCATTTGTGGGGTATTTGTACTGCCCTGGCATTTGAGGGTCTCCGCAATCATTACATGTATGGCCAGCATTAGGAGTTTCTGCTATTCTCCTTAGGCCTCATGCACACGACCGTTTTTTTTTAAGGTCCACAAAAACTGGGTCCGTAGGTCCGTGATCCGTGACCGTTTTTTCGTCCGTGGGTCTTCCTTGTTTTTTGGAGGATCCACGGACATGAAAAATGAAAAAAAAATCTAAGTCAAGTTTGCCATTGAAATGATAGGAAAAAACGGACACGGATCACGGACACGGATCACGGACACGGATGACAATCTTGTGTGCATCCGTGATTTTTCACGGACCCATTGACTTGAATGGGTCCGTGAACCGTTGGCCGTGAAAAAAATAGGACAGGTCATATTTTTTTCACGGCCTGGAAACACGGATCACGGATGCGGCTGCCAAACGGTGCATTTTCCGATTTTTCCACGGACCCATTGAAAGTCAATGGGTCAGTGAAAAAAAACTGAAAACGGCACAACGGCCTCGGATGCACACAACGGTCGTGTGCATGAGGCCTTATATTGAGCATACGGGTAATGAGCCTCTGGGCTGAAAGAAAAAAATGAACGGCACAGATTTCTTCATTCGCATCGATCAATGTGGATGAAAAAATCTCTGCCAAAAAAAAAAAAAAAAAATGGAGGGGAAAGGCGTCTGCCAGGACATAGGAGCTCCGCCCAACATCCATACCCACTTAGCTCGTATGCCCTGGCAAACCAGATTTCTCCATTCACATCAATCGATGTGGATGAATAAATCATTGCCGGGAATTTTTTATTTTTTTTATATATATACAAAGTGTTTGCCAAAGCATAGGAACGCCGCCTCCTCCTCAGCTCGTATGCCTCGGCAAACGTATCTGTCACTGCAGAGTAGAAATCTCGTCTTGCAGCGCTGCATACACCGACTTGCGTGTAATCTGACAGCAGCGCAATGCTTCTGTCAGAATGCACATCAGTGCTGCAGCTAGTCGATCGGTTGGTCCACCTGGAAGGTAAAAAAAACAGGCCGCAACGCAATAATTTTATTAACTTTGCAACAGAACATGTAAACTTTAACTTTTTTAACTGAACATTAACTTTTTTGCTTACTGGTGTTTTTTTTTTTTGTTTTTTTTTTTTTTTTACCTTTATAGAACAAACCTCTCCTTCCCCATGGGTCAATGTGCAAAGCGCAAATCGCCCAAAGATGTGGCGAAGTGCGTTATGCACTTTGTCCCAGGTGAAAGGAGACGTTTGCAGCAGCTGTGTGAGTGAATGGGCCCTAATAGCCCTGTGTGCCTGTCCTGGTGAGATGATCCCTATGCTAGGTGTACCTGTGTGTGGTACTTCCGGAAACACTCTCCAAAGCATAGGGCAGGGTGGTCAGGACAGTCAGGACAGAAATAGCGGGTGTCACGCCTTATTCCACTCCTGCTACAGACACGACATCTTTTTCGGGGTGACGGTTGGGTTGAGGTACCAGGAACGACATTGGGGAAATGTCGCTCGTGTAGACGGCTAACTACACTGGTGGATGGGGCCACGGAACCTCCTGGGTACAGGAGGTTCTCGATGATCTCTTCCTGAAATTTGAGGAAGGATCCAGTTCTCCCAGCCTTACTGTAGAGAACAAAACTGTTGTACAGAGCCAATTGAATTAAATATACAGACACCTTCTTATACCAGCGTCTGGTTCTGCGGGAAACTAAATACGGAGACAACATCTGGTCATTGAAGTCCACCCCTCCCATGTGAAGGTTATAGTCGTGGACTGAGAGGGGCTTTTCAATGACACTGGTTGCTCGCTCAATTTGTATTGTCGTGTCTGCGTGAATGGAGGAGAGCATGTAAACGTCACGCTTGTCTCTCCATTTCACTGCGAGCAGTTCTTCGTTACACAAGGCAGCCCTCTGCCCCCTTGCAAGACGGGTGGTAACGAGCCGTTGGGGTACCACAGGCGCCAATCCGTTCTAGAAACAAATGCCTAAAGAGGGCCACACTTGTGTAAAAATTGTCCACATAAAGATGGTACCCCTTGCCGAATAAGGGTGACACCAAGTCCCAAACTGTCTTCCCACTGCTCCCCAGGTAGTCAGGGCAACCGACCGGCTCCAGGGTCTGGTCTTTTCCCTCATAGAAACGAAATTTGTGGGTATAGCCTGTGGCCCTTTCACAGAGCTTATACAATTTGACCCCATACCGGGCGCGCTTGCTTGGGATGTATTGTTTGAAGCCAAGGCGCCCGGTAAAATGTATCAGGGACTCGTCTACGCAGATGTTTTGCTCTGGGGTATACAAATCTGCAAATTTCAGGTTGAAATGGTCTGAGGGGCCGAATTTTGTGGAGCCGGTCAAAAGCAGGGTGGCCTCTGGGACGGGAGGCGGTGTTATCACTAAAGTGCATGAAACGCAGGAAGACCTCAAATCGTGTCCTGGACATAGCAGCAGAGAACATGGGCATGTGATGAATCGGGTTCGTGGACCAATATGACCGCAATTCATGCTTTTTTGTCAGGCCCATGTTGAGGAGGAGGCCCAGAAAAGTTTTAATTTCGGAAACTTGGACTGGTTTCCACCGGAAAGGCTGGGCATAATAGCTTCCCGGGTTAGCGGTTATAAATTGTGTGGCATACCGGTTTGTCTCTGCCACAACTAAGTCTAAGAGCTCCGCAGTCAAGAACAGCTCAAAAAATCCCAGGGGGTGGGGGGCGGAGCTAGCGCCAGACCTGAATGGACGTGTGCGCCTGAGCTCTGCTACTCAGACCCGGCTTATTAGCAGCTAAAGTCAGTTTATTAACCTGAAAGATGGGCAAGATTGGCCAGCAACGAACAGGGGACTCATCCCTTCCTCCCAAGCACCAGTCAAACTGTGGCGACATGGATAAATTCATCAAAAAAGCTGCAGCGATCTGTGCCGCGAGGGAGACTAAAATGGCGCCGGAGCCCAGCAGAGAGACGGAGGAGAGCGAGGCCGAGATACATGCTGACACCAGCGATATGGAAGATTCAAGGCATCGCAAGCATCTCCCTATTTCCAGAAAATACCTGGACTCTGCTCTCCAAAGGGCTATGGAACCGCTGGTCAGCGAACTCTCCTCCATGAGGCAAGACGTCAGACATATTGGCGGCAGAGTGGAGGCCTTAGAGAACAATCAGGCCGCAATCCTGGACTTTCAAACGGCAACGGCCCTTAACCTTCAAAAATGCCAAGCTCACCTAAATGTAATGTTCAACGCCCTGGAAGACCAGGAGAATCGTGGGAGAAGGAATAACCTCAGATTCAGAGGAGTTCCAGAGACAGAATCCGCACAAGATTCCTCCGCCATAGTGAAGGAGATATGCGAAGAATTATTGGGCCAAGAGCGTTCCTCTTCTATTATAATCGAGAGAGCCCACAGAGCACTGCGCCCGAAACCACAAGGCAACGAACCCCCCAGGGACATAATTTGCCGGTTCCTCCACTTCCAAGATAAAGAAGCCATAATAAACAAGGCGCGTCTGCCAGGTGGAGCTAAGTACAATGGGGTGCCGATAAATATCTTTCAAGACCTTGCTCCGATGACCCTACAGAAACGAAGATCTCTCAAGCCCCTCACAGATTGGCTTAGGAACAACAAGATCTTATACCGTTGGCAGTTCCCGTTCGGTCTGTCTTTTGCGCATCAAGGCAGGAGGATCACCATCAAGTCGCACGTGGACCTAGGCCCAGCATTTGATTTACTAGATATCAATCCCCTGGACATTGAAGATTGGGACGCTATCCAAGACATTTCTGCTCTTCCTAAACTGCCTAAGGTGACAGCGTTCGAGCTGAAAGGGACACCCAAAGCACAAAGACAGAAAGAGAAAAAGAAAAGTCATCCTCTTACCCCTAGGCGTATTGCGACCGACGCCTTCTGAAATTGTGACTTTTCGCGGCTTAACAGTTCTATTCGCATCGGATGAGTATCAACCAATTTATCTCCTTACCTTCCTCACTTACCCTGGCCCCCTGTAATTTGTATCTGTCATACTTCCAGCTTTCCCCAATGTTATCCTTTCTACCGCCTCTCTGACCATTTATACCTGCCGTCTGTTATACTCTAATGTAGCTCTAAAATTGCTCTGAAGTACATTTTATTTGTTCGCAAGCTGCGATTAGATGTGACCATAGATTATATACCATATCGTGGTTTTCATTAGGTTTACTGGACGAGACATTACGTGTTTAAAACGATGTCCGTCTAGTAAATGATATATCTAGCTGAATGCTGTTAACTGTTTCGTTGAGATTTACGAGGAGCCTTCTGTTAGCCTTGTCGGTAATTATTTGTCATCGTGCGCATTATTACAGCCAGATTATTTTCTCTGCATACAGGTTGCGATTAGATGCTGATTGCAAGTGTACCCGGTGCCTCCGGCGTGTACACAACGGGCGTTTTGCTGTTGGTATACTTCGGAGCTAATTGGGGATTTATGTTTTAGGACGGATTAAGGACTGATTAGGAGACTGTTATATGCGCAAGCTCGTCCTTCCCATTTTTTCCAGGGATGTTTTATTGCGCAGCCTCACACAATAGATCACTGTATGAGTTCAGCACCTCTATACTAATTTAATGATTGGTTACCCCAGCTCAACGATAGGTGTTTAATCGTCATTACGTAGTCTCATCTCGTGATAACATATACGATTGAATACCTTCTATTAGTATATCGCAGTTCATGATTTTTCTCAAGGTTTATTAGCCAGGACAAGGTGTATCCGACTTGATGTGTATCTAATAGCTGGCTATCTAGCTGTTTAATGTTAAATGCCTAGTTGTGCTGCACGTAGTGTCCTATGCCAGCCACGAAGGGATTTAGTTATCGTTTCGCGCTCTAACATAATCCGGTTAGGTTCATTATTCGCATGATTTAGTCGTATTGAGACCTCAATATTTCTGGTATCACCGGTTTATGCGCATCAAGCGATTTTGCTTATGGTATACTCAGGTGATACTAGGTCGCAAGGCAGGTCTTAGGCTATCGCAGCGACCGTGGTTTTGCGCAGGCCCATCATCCCGACTTTTAGTCGACTTCTTGACTGGCTGAATGGTAATGTTCGACCTTTATTGCCGGGTCCAAATTAGGCGAATGCCATTTCCCCCCCTCACTGGTGTCCCTCGGGACCATTATGTAGATTCCAATTTTTATTTGTTTGTTTTACTTATAGAGTTTATATGTTTCGCAGGTCTTTCATTGTGTGGAGCACTATCCATCCGAGAC
The DNA here is from genome assembly GCF_014858855.1 of Bufo gargarizans. Taxonomy (NCBI): domain Eukaryota; kingdom Metazoa; phylum Chordata; class Amphibia; order Anura; family Bufonidae; genus Bufo; species Bufo gargarizans. The sequence goes on along the minus strand of NC_058084.1, from coordinate 478,964,292 downwards.
AGGTCACTCCATCATTTGGTCTCCATCCTTTTACATGGCTGGGTCATCCCACTATTAAGTATTGTACTTACATTTTCATTTTGACTAATATACAGACACGCATGCTTCAGCATTTTTGTCCTTTCTCCTTGTTCCCATGATGGCTTTTAAAATTGCCTCCTATAATGTAAAAGGCTGCAACTCGCCTTCAAAAAGAAGCCAGATTTTTGGAATTTTGAGAAAGGATAAAGCTAATATTGTTTTCCTACAGGAGACCCACTTCAAGTCCCAGAACTTCCCAAATTTGTCTTATTCTTATTTCTCCAATTGGTTTCACTGTGGCTCTCCTACATCCAATTCCAAAGGAGTGAGCATTGGGTTCCAGGGCAAAGTACCTTTCATTCTGGAGGACCAGCTGTGTGACCCAGAGGGCCGTTTCATAATGGTCAAAGGGAAGATAGGGCAGCATTTATATACTTTCATAAATCTATATGCTCCAAATACCCGACAGATTCCTTGGATTAAATCTGTATTAGCAAAATCAGAGTCATTTAGAGATGGTGTTACGGTAATGGGAGGGGACTTAAATCTTGTCCTGAATCCGCTGATAGATTCCTCCTCGCATAAATCTGTCCAATCCCAAAAAGGTATCCGCTCCCTTATTCGGACACTATCAAAAGCACACTTAATTGATGCCTGGCGAACTATTCATCCAGACTCCAAGGACTATACCTTTTTCTCACCAATGCATAAGTCCTATCACCGCCTGGACTATTTGTTTATTTCCAGGGAACATCTTCAGCTCTGTTCCGAGGCGACTATAGGGTCCATTATCCTCTCCGATCATGCCCCAATATACCTCCAAGTAAAACCCCCTCTTACCCATAAACCCACCAGCCATTGGCGATTCAATGAGATGCTCATAAGTGATCAAGATACCAGATCCAAACTACAGCAACTTCTAGAAGAATATTTTAACATTAACTGTACCCCTGGGGTTTCCTCACAAATTATTTGGGACGCCCATAAAGCGTTCATTAGGGGCCATTGTATCAGTCTGGGGTCACACCTTAAGAAGGAGAGGCAAAAAATGGTAGATTCTTTACACACCAAAATTGCGTCTTTAGAAAGTGCTCATAAAAGATCTCTGCTGGAAGCCCACTTACAAGAATTGTCGGTATGCAGAGCCTCCCTCAGAAATCTTTTAAATATGGCATCAGCTAAGCTCTTTCTACATTCCCAATATAAGATGTTCGCTCATGGGAACAAAGCCTCCCGCTACATGATGTCTAGACTCAAGAGTAGAAAGTCAAATAACTATATACACAAGCTGAAAACTCCAGAAGGTGGATTTACCTTTGAGCCAAACAAAATCGCCTCAATGTTTAGGGATTACTACCAATCTCTTTATAACCTCGAATCCTCGCGCTCTCTCTCGGGTAGTACAGATCCTCTGGCACCCTTTGATTCATACATTGAGAGTCTGGCACTCCCCAAGATCTCGGAACAGGATAAGATTCAGTTAGCATCCCCTTTCTCCCATGATGAAATTTTAGACGCGATAAAAAATTCCCCCAGAGGAAAATGCCCCGGTCCGGACGGACTCCCAACTCCTTATTATTTGTCCTTCCAGGAGGTATTGATCCCTCACCTCCTGCCAATCTATAATGATTCCCTACGGGGGATTCCCCTTTCTGCTGACATGACCAGAGCCCACATTACGCTAATTCCTAAAGAGGGTACGGACCACTCCCTGTGTCCCAATTATAGGCCTATTTCCCTTCTCAATATAGATTTAAAGATTCTAGCTAAAATGTTAGCAAACAGACTGGCGAAATTGCTCCCCTCACTCATTCATAGAGACCAAGTGGGCTTCGTGAAACATAGAGAGGGGAAAGACAATACGGCACGAATTCTTAACATAATCCATTATGTCAAAAGGAAAAACCTTCCCTTAGTCCTTCTTAGCACAGACGCTGAGAAGGCATTTGACAGAGTCAAATGGTCCTTTATGTACTCAGCGCTGCGTACCCGAAACATCCCTCCCTCGTTCATCGGTGCCATAGAAGCTATGTATTCGCAGGCTTCTGCCTCAGTTAGAGTAAATGACACATTGTCTGCTCCCTTTGTAATACGTAATGGCACTCGCCAGGGCTGCCCCCTCTCCCCTTTATTATTTGTCCTTGCCCTCGAACCTTTTCTTCAGACCATTCGGATGGACGGGGACATCCAGGGAATTTATCTGGGGGACCAACAACATAAAGTCGCCGCTTTTGCGGATGATATTCTTTTAGTGATCAGCAACCCCCAAGTGGCTCTTCCCAAGATATATGGCCATCTGGAAACTTATGGATCACTTTCGAATTTCAAGGTTAACCACAATAAGTCACTGATAATCTCCACGGGCATCAAAAATTCAGTCAAGTCTCACTTAGAAGCTGGCTCGCCTTTTAATTGGTCCTCTCCCTACATAACCTATTTAGGGATTAAAATCTGTACAGACCCTGGCCATCTCTTTAGCTTGAATTATATCCCTCTCCAGAACAAGCTGACGGAAGATATAAATTCCCTGGATGTCCCTACGCTTTCGTGGTTCGGAAGGAAAAATATATTACTCTCGCTCATTCTTCCTAAACTCACCTACCTTCAACAGACACTGCCCATCCATGTTCCCTCTTCCTATTACTCCAAACTCAAATCTATGTTCAGGTCTTTCATATGGAATAAAAAAAAAGCTAGATTGTCTTATAAATTGCTGTCCTACCCGAGAGAGAGAGGAGGTATATCGCTACCTGACCCGGAGTTGTATGGTCGGGCCATCCTACTTACTAGAGCAATAGACTGGCTAGTGGCACCTGGACACAAATCCTGGGTTTCGATGGAAGAATCACTGCTGGGAGCTCCTTTCAAGGCAACCCTTTTGGGTCGTATGACCCAGATACCTTCACACCCCGATTTTTCCCCCACCATGAAAGCCACCCTTCAGGCCTGGTACTCCCTACAAAACACCCCTTTAAACTCACCACTCCCGTCACCTATCTTAACTGTAGCGGATATATGCCACTTGGCCCCCAAAGCCCTAAGAGACAGCCTTCCCGCTGAAACTAAAAGGTCAACAGTGAAATTGGTGGACTTGTACAAGGACAGCCAACAAATTTCCTTGAAAGATCTGAAAGATCTTCTAAGGGTCCCTGGTTCAGGCTTTGTAGGCCTTCATTTCATACAGGCCTACATGTCCCAGAATGCCCATCTGCATACCTTATTAAGGCCCATTACCTGGTGTGAACACCTGATTACTCAAATTTCCCCGCCCCAAAAGATGATCTCGCAGTGGTATAGGAGGTTGAGAACTCCTCCCTTTGCCTCAACACCGGCTTTTATTAGGCTATGGGAGAAAGATTTAGGTAAAAGCTTAACGACGGTTGATACCGCTACTATTTTCAATTCCTCTCATAAGGCCTCGAGATGTGTCAAAATCCAGGAAAACAATTACAAAATAATCACAAGGTGGTATAAAACCCCGGACAAAACTTGTCTGTATTCGGCATCAGCATCTGATACCTGCTGGAGATGCCTGACTCAGAGAGGCACCTTTTTTCACATCTGGTGGTCGTGTCCATTAATGTCCGTATGGTGGGAAAAAAATTCCAAACCAGTAATGAAATTTGTGGTTCTAATATTATTGCTTCTCCCGAAGCGGCTCTCCTAAACCTCTTTCCAAGAGATCCTCCTCCCCCAAATTTGCCATTGTTCAAACACCTTATGAATGCTGCTAAACTACTGATCCCCCTAAAGTGGCTCTCCCCCGAGGTTCCCTCAATGGAACAATGGTTGCAGAAGATGGATCAGATATATAGATTAGAGGAATTGTCCTTCGTGGGAAATGAGATCGCACCACAAGTTTTTGAGTTCTTGGGATAAGTGGATTTCCTTTAGAGGCTATCAGTCTGTTCCAATCAGTTAATCTTTGTCTTGTATAAGACACTTAGAGATCACAGTGGCGCCCTTTTTGATTTCCTTTATCATGGCCTGTCTCGGATGGGGAAGAACGCGATACACAGAGACCCTTCGTATTGGTGATAATTGATGCCCACTTTTTAGGGTAATCTCCTGTGTACTTTTTATATGATCTGTACCTTGGATGCATTTTCTGATTTATATACATTGCAATGCTTGACCTGCAGTTTATACTGTGTTGTACTGTGTTATTTTTACTATGTGGGAAGTGTGGAGGCTTGTCTTCCCTCCATCACTCCTAATCTGTACTTTGCTGCTTTGCTAAATAAAGTATGATTTTGAAAAAAAAAAAAAAAAAAAAATCCCAGGGCCGAACCGATCTGAGCTGTCTCAACCCGAACTCCAGACTGGGCAGTGAAAGGGAAAACTACAGGTGCGGCTGAAGTTGGGGACTGCCAATCAGGGTTTGCCAGCACCTCTGGGATTCTAGGGGCTCTACGTGCACGTCTTTGCGGTGGCTGCGACGGGGTCACTACTGCACGTGCCACCGTACCAGCTTCAACTGCCCTTCTGGTGCTCGCTACTTCACCAGGTTGTACGGCAGTGCTGGTACTAGGTCAAGGAAGGGCTGCGCTGCTGGTGTATGCCTCACTACGTAATCCGACAGCACCAGCCCCACTCTGCTGCTCTTGAAGCGGATCCTGCGCAACCTGCGGTCTAGCGACACAGGGCCGGGTACGCCTGGTGATATCAGGGACCTCAACCTCCTCGTCCGAACTTTGGGTCAGAGAGCCACTGCTTTCTACAGGTTCGTATTCTGACCCGCTGGATTCATCAGATGAGGGTTCCCACTCCTCATCCGACTGGGTCAGAAGCCTGTAGGCCTCTTCAGAGGAATACCCCCTGTTAGACATGTGGGCAACTAAATTTAGGGGTATTCCCTGAGACTACCCAAGAAAAAAAGCAAGCCTGTCTTACAAAGGGGAGGCTAGCGAAGTACCGGAGGCCGCTGCGGTTGATAAAAAAAATATCAAAACAGATTTTTTTATCGCCGCAGTGCGTGTAAAGTGAATGTGCAGCGATCAAAAAAAAATATTTTTTTTTGTCACTGCGGTGGGGCGGGTGTGGGCGAACGCACGTGTGGGCGAGCGATCAGGCCTGATCGGGCAAACACTGCGTTTTGGGTGGAGGGAGAACTAAAGTGACACTAGTACTATTATAGATCTGACCGTGATCAGTTTTGATCACTTCCAGATACTATAAAAGTACAAATGCTGATTAGCGATACGCTAATCAGCGAATAACGGACTGCGGTGCGGTGGGCTGGGCGCTAACCGATCCCTAAACTACCTAACCAAGGGGCCTAAACTATACTGAAACCTAACGGTCAATACCAGTGAAAAAAAAAAGTGACAGTTTACACTGATCACTTTTTTTTTTTTCACTTGTGATTGACAGGGACGATCAAAGGGGTGATCAAAGGGTTAATTGGGGTTCAGGGGGGTGATCTGGGGCTATAGTGTAGTGTTTGGTGCTACTCACTGTGAAGCCTGCTCCTCTGCTGGATCCAACCGACGAAAAGAACCAGCAGAGGAGCAGGCAGCCATATAACAGATCATATTTACTAATATGATCTGTTATCTGGCTTCTGATTGGATTTTTTAAAAATCAGCAACCTGCCAGCCAATGATCACGGCTGGCAGGTTGCTGACGAAATACTCCTGTACGAAATGCCGGCGCGAACTGCGCATGCGCGGGCGCATATTCGCGTCATCTCGCGTCTCGCGAGATGACGCGTATATGCGTGACTCTGCGCAGCGCTGCCACCTCCGGACCGCACATCTGCATTAGGCGGTCCGGAGGTGGTTAATGGGGTTGTCTTATCTGAGACACTAGGATATGCCACCAATGTCCGGTCCAGGTCCCACCTCTCCAGAACAGGACCCACGCAGTGAGTGGAGAGCTTCTGCGTATGCGCAGCCATCCTATACTTATTTCTGAGGGACCACCAAAAATAGCCAAGCACTGGCTCAGCTATCTCTGGCAGTCCCATTATTTCTATGACACGAGTTCACTTGGGAGAGCATATACCATGCATGCACGGTGCATTTTCCTTCACCTTCAGGGGCCCGTTCTGGAGACAGGGATAAGGAGAAACGGCTGTATACAGAGTGGCTTTCCAACTGCGCCCAATAGCTGTGTCTGATGGTGAGGGCTATGAGCATGTGGGCATACAGTACCATGTGCAGAGTATTTGCAGCCCATCATCATGCCTGGATAGTGTGACCTGTGTGGAGAGTCAGGCAGAGTTGTCACCTACTGCGTTGGATGCAACAGAAGAAAGTAAACCCATTACCACCATTATATTATTCTTGTAACCTCCAAGCCCCACGTGAATTCCAATTTAAAAAATATATACAGACGTGGACAAAATTGTTGGTACCCTTTGGTCAATGAAAGAAAAAGTCACAATGGTCACAGAAATAACTTTAATCTGACAAAAGTAATAATAAATTAAAATTCTATAAATGTTAACCAATGAAAGTCAGACATTGTTTTTCAACCATGCTTCAACAGAATTATGTAAAAAAATAAACTCATGAAACAGGCATGGACAAAAATGATGGTACCCCTAACTTAATATTTTGTTGCGCAACCTTTTGAGGCAATCACTGCAATCAAACGCTTCCTGTAACTGTCAATGAGACATCTGCACCTCTCAGCAGGTATTTTGGCCCACTCCTCATGAGCAAACTGCTCCAGTTGTGTCCGGTTTGAAGGGTGCCTTTTCCAGACTGCATGTTTCAGCTCCTTCCAAAGATGCTCAATAGGATTGAGGTCAGGGCTCATAGAAGGCCACTTTAGAATAGTCCAATTTTTTCCTCTTAGCCATTCTTGGGTGTTTTTAGCGGTGTGTTTTGGGTCATTGTCCTGTTGCAAGACCCATGACCTGCGACTGAGACCAAGCTTTCTGACACTGGCTAGTACATTTCTCTCTAGAATTCCTTGATAGTCTTGAGATTTCATTGTACCCTGCACAGATTCAAGACACCCTGTGCCAGACGCAGCAAAGCAGCCCCAGAACATAACAGAGCCTCCTCCATGTTTCACAGTAGGGACAGTGTTCTTTTCTTGATATGCTTCATTTTTTCGTCTGTGAACATACAGCTGATGTGCCTTGGCAAAAACTTCGATTTTTGTCTCATCTGTCCACAGGACATTCTCCCAGAAGCTTTGTGGCTTGTCAACATGTAGTTTGGCATATTCCAGTCTTGCTTTTTTATGATTCGTTTTCAACAATGGTGTCCTCCTTGGTCGTCTCCCATGTAGTCCACTTTGGCTCAAACAACGACGGATGGTGCGATCTGACACTGATGTTCCTTGAGCATGAAGTTCACCTTGAATCTCTTTAGAAGTCTTTCTAGGCTCTTTTGTTACCATTCGGATTATCCGTCTCTTAGATTTGTCATCAATTTTCCTCCTGCGGCCACGTCCAGGGAGGTTGGCTACAGTCCCATGGATCTTAAACTTATGAATAATATGTGCAACTGTACTCACAGGAACATCTAGTTGCTTGGAGATGGTCTTATAGCCTTTACCTTTAACATGCTTGTCTATAATTTTCTTTCTGATCTCTTGAGACAGCTCTTTCCTTTGCTTCCTCTGGTCCATGTCGAGTGTGGTACACACCATATCACCAAACAACACAGTGATTACCTGGAGCCATATATATAGGCCCAATGGCTGATTACAAGGTTGTAGACACCTGTGATGCTAATTAGTGGACACACCTTGAATTAACATGTCCCTTTGGTCACATTATGTTCTGTGTTTTCTAGGGGTACCATCATTTTTGTCCATGCCTGTTTCATGAGTTTATTTTTTTACATAATTCTGTTGAAGCATGGTTGAAAAACAATGTCTGACTTTCATTGGTTAACATTTATAGAATTTTAATTTATTATTACTTTTGTCAGATTAAAGTTATTTCTGTGACCATTGTGACTTTTTCTTTCATTGACCAAAGGGTACCAACAATTTTGTCCACGTCTGTATATGTCCAAGGTATAACCATGTCCTTCTGCCATCTTTGAGTGAGGAGCCACATATCCAGAAAAGACCCTGGTTCAGGACTGGCATCCCTGCTCCTCCATAAATAGTGTGCAGTCTCCTATATCCATTGACTGCAATACTATATACAGTGACTGCCAGTCCTCCATATACATGTCAATCACGTGTCCCCACTCCATGTTTCAGTCCTCTACCTGATGTGCTGAAACACTAAATTAGTAAGATGCAGAATCACGGACACTCAGACAGTGAGACATTTCTGCAAACCTGCCACATGTGAATGCACCCATCTATCAGCTGGATTTAGATGGATGGATGGATGTTCAACCAGCAGTGTGTGAATTCACCCATATGATGGGACTGGGATTCTCTGTAGTGATGCTGCCACCTGCTGGTTGCATTAGTTAGTGCCATGAAAAAAATATATATATTCATACCACTTAAGCTTTTACACATTTTTTCATGTTACACCCACAAACTTTAATTTATTTTATTGGGATTTTATGTGATAGACCAACACAAAGTAGCAAGTATGTGTGAAGTGAAAAGAAAATGATATATGGTTCTCAAAATTGTTAATAAATAAAAATCTGAAAAGTGCAGCGTGCATTTGTATTTAGCCCCTGTACTCTGATACCCCCAAATAAAATCCAGGGTGACCAATCTTAAACAGTGTAACAGGGCACTCAAGAAATCGTGACCATGGTTGATGCAGTTTGATATCTTTATTGCTATTATGAATAATGTTATTCAAACAAATCAATTGTAAAAATCGATAGATGGATCGATAAAATGAATAAAAATGATCGTTTTACACAAAAAGACTCAGGGTAATATAGTGCAAATATCGACAGTCATAAAATACAATCTCTAATTCAATTGTTCAGTCCAATTTTAGTGTGTACACCTGGGTATTGATAAAATCCAATCGAATATTGTTATGTCCCACTTCCAATTACAGCAGCGTCCCGCTGAAAACGAAGTAGATAGCGGCGTCCCGCTATAAAATTACTTGCAAGTAAATTTTACCTTATATCGACCGAAGGTTCTCCAGACTTTGGATCCTCTCCTCTCCTCAGAAGTGTCTGTGACACGGTGTATCAAGAGGTTTTTCCTAGACGACTCTGTGTTTCTGTTGGATTTAACTGCCAAGCCCACCAGACCTCAATCTATTGGTGGAAAGTCTGCAGTGGCGTTTATAACAGAGATATCCCGTCAAATGAGGCTTCCAAATGCAGTCTGTAAATCGGTCGGTTTAGGGTACTTTGCTCCTTCAATATAAAGATGGGGGGGGGTAGCACCAGACGCGTTTCGGGGTCCAAGTTATTGCCCCTTCCTCAGTGGTATGCAGCACCCCTACCAATACCCCTCTTATATACTGTGTCTTCTGTGGACTCATTGGACACACCCTTGAACATCAGATCCTGTTTTTTAATTCACCCAGGTGACCAAGATTGCTGTTTGGACTTGTTCTCAAAATGACAGTTTTTGAAGTAGTGTTTTCTAATACTTAGCAATATGCTATACTTATATAATTACACCTACTGATATAGCTTAAGCTTATCTTTCTCCTAGACTAAAAAACGCATGGTCATCCCATGCGTTTTTGCTGCGGTTTCCATGCGTTTTCCAGTTGTTTTTTTTTTCCATTCAGCAAGCATTTGGTATAGTTTATACATAAATATGAATCATAAATAGTGATAATAAGTGAGGGGCACAAATGTACACATAAAACATTGTATGGACTCCAATAATAAATGTTCTTATAAATTTTAAAATGGTAAAAGAGATGAGATAAGATAAAAGACAAAATAAAATCTGAAATAGGTTGATGTATTTCAATGTAGACCCATGTGTAGAGAAGAAACCGAATATAATATATAAATATGCAGTTAGTTATCGACTCGTGGGTCCCCATAATACTCATAAAAATCCAAAAAGTTTGAATTCTGCATTAAGACCCTTGGGTATCAAGGAGTCGAATTCGAATATTCTCTTTGTTTCGAGTCTCGACATTCTCTCTATGTGATTGCCTCCTCTCCATTCTTTTTCAACTTTGTCTATCGCAAAGTACTTCATACTTGAAGGGTCCTGGTTATGACTAATTTTGAAGTGGTATGATAATGAGTGATTTTCAAATCCTTTCCGTATATTATTTATGTGTTCCGAAATCCGCTTTTTTAGTGTTCGCTTTGTCCTACCAATATATAGTCGTTTACATGGACATTCGATAGCATAAACTACATTTTCGGAACTACATGTCAAACAATCTTTAATTAAATGGCGGTGATTATTAATAGAGGATATTACCTCATTGGTTCTTTTCTGAAAAGATGTTGCTTTACAGTTGCCACAGGTGCCACATCTGAAAAAGCCTTGTAGGCCAATCCACTTTGAAATAGTGGAATCCTTATTCTGTTGTTGTTTCTTGACTGTGGCCGATTTGGGGTCCATTTTTTCCTAGTGCGACATCTTATTTAATTATTGATTCAGGGTGACCAATCGCCTTCAGAAGTCACCTTATTAGTAAATAGTCCACCTGTGTGTAATGTATTCTCAGTATAACTACAGCTGTTCTGTGAAGGCCTCAGAGGTTTGTTAGAAAACATTAGTGATCAAACAGCATCATGAAAACCAAGGAACACACCAGACAGGTCAAGGATAAAGTCGTGGAGAAGTGTAAAGCAGGGTCAGGTTATAAAAAAAAAAACATCTCGCAGACCACTGTTCAATCCATAATCCGAAAATGGAAGGAGTATGGCACAACTGCAAACCTACCAAGACATGGCCATCCACCTAAACTGACAGCCCCGGTAAGGAGAACACTAATTAGAGAAGCAGCCAAGAGGCCCACAGTCACTCCAGAGATCCATAGCTCAGGTGGGAGAATCTGTCCACATCACAACTATTAGTCGTGTACACAAATCTGGCCTTTATGGAAGAGCGGCAAGAAAATAGCCATTTTTTAAAGCAAGCCATAAGAAGTCCCATTTGCAGTTTGCCACAAGCCATGTAGGGGACACAGCAAACATGTGGAAGAAGGTGCTCTGATCAGATGAGACCAAAGGTGAACTTTTTGGCCTAATAGCAAAACACTATTTGTGGAGGAAAACTAACACTGCACATCACCCTGAACACACCATCCCCACCGTGACACATTGTGGTGGCAGCATCATGCCGGGAGGAGGCTTTTCTTCAGCAGGTATAGGGAAGCCGGTCAGAGTTGATGGGAAGATGGATGGAGCTAAATACAGGGCAATCCTGGAGGAAAACCTTGTAGAGGCTGTAGAAGACTTAAAGGGAGTCTGTCACCACATTTTAGCATGTTAGACCGTTAAAATAGGGTTATGTGATCCACCCAGAACATAAAAACTGTACCTTTGTTGTAGAAAACGGACTTTTCTTTTTGCCGAAAATGAATTTATAAGATTATGTTCTGAGCCCTCTCAAGTGCCCAGGGCGGTCTCTCAATCCTCGGAGCTCCAGGCAGCACCTCCTAAACGTCTCATAACCCCGCCCTCCGTGCGCCTCTGCCCGCCCGTTTACTCCCCTCCCCTGTCCTTTTCCACTGCTGCTGTGCGGTCCAAATCGTAGCGGGCGCATGCGCAGTAGGTATTGCGATGCCCTGCCAGGAGCGGGCATCGCATTGCGCATGCGCCCGCTACGATTTGGACCGCATAGCCACAGTGGAAAAGGACAGGGGAGGGGAGTAAACGGGCGGGCAGAGGCGCACGGAGGGCGGGGTTATGAGCCGTTTAGGAGGTGCTGCCTGGAGCTCCGAGGATTGAGAGACCGCCCTGGGCACTTGAGAGGGCTCAAAACATAATCTTATAAGTTCATTTTCGGCAAAAAGAAAAGTCCGTTTTCTGCAACAAAGGTACCGTTTTTATGTTCTGGGTGGATCACATAACCCTATTTTAACGGTCTAACATGCTAAAATGTGGTGACAGACTCCCTTTAAGACTGGGGCAGAAGTTCACCTTCCAGCAGGGCAACAACCCTAAACATCCAGCCAGAGCTATAATATAATGGTTTAGATCAAAGCATCTTCATGTGTTAGAATGTCACAGTCCAGACCTAAATCCTATTAAGAATCTGTGGCAAGACTTGAACATTTATGATCACAGACGTTCTCCATCCTATCTGACTGAGCGCAAGCTATTTTACAAAGAAGAATGGGCAAAAATGTCAGCCTCTAGATGTGCAAAGCTGGTAGACATACCTCAAAAGACCTGCAGCTGTAATTGCAGCAAAAGGTGGTCCCACAAAGTACTGACTCAGGGGGACTGAATATAAATGCACGCTACACTTTGCACATTTTTATTTATTAAAAATTCTGAAAATCATGTATCATTTTCTTTTCACCTCACACATACTTGTTAGTTTGTGTTGGTCTATTACATAAAATCCCAATAAAATATATTTAAGTTTGTGGATGTAATGTGAAAAGATGTGGAAAAGGTCAACAAGGCACTGTGTGAGAGATTTATCTGGTGTAATGGGAAAACTGGCCCATTACAACCAATCAGATTGCACCTTTCACTTTCCAAAGGAGTTCTGGAAAATAATAGGTAGAATCTGGTTGATATGAGCAACTAGGCCAGTTTTCCTTTACACCAGTTTTGATAAATAGTGATGGACGAACATCGGCCGGGATGTTTCGCGAATGCGCATTCGCGATCAAATGTTCGTGAACCGCGCATTCGGGGCGCGCCCTATTCACTTTAATGGCAGTCGAACCTGAAAAACCTTCAAGTCATATTTGCAGCCACCAAATACTTGCTAGAAGTGCACAAATAGTCCCACAACATGGACAGTGACACACCAGAGGGGGATCAATGGCAAAAATTTCCACAAAAAATATGTATTTTAATCAGGAGCCATTTATATGCGTCTTAAAGGGAAACTCTCAAAATGTGCCCTGCTGGAGCCTAGAAAAAATCTATTTTAGGCCACGGGAGTATGGGCCCAAAAAATTAGGCATTCATCTGACAGAAAAGAACAAGTGATTATGTGGCTGGAGGTATATTAGACGGTCAGTAGATAACAATTTTACTGCAAGCCAATGGAGTACAGGCCCCTAAAATTAGGCATTCGCCGGACAGAAAAGGCCTTTTATGCCACTGTATATACATAAGACAAGGACCATTCTTTGTTCTGAGTGGTGGTGGATATGTGTGGGCTGGCATGAGGAAATTCAATTACACGTGGTCGCTACAGGTGTTGAATTCCTCCGAGATCCATGCCTCATTCATTTTTAGAAATGTGAAGTAGTCCACACTGTCCTGAGCTAGGCCGTTAACCCGATGTAGTCGGACACCTGTCGGTCTAGGTGTTCCCTGAGGCTGGATCCGGAGAGCGGCTGTCGATGGGTTGGCTGCAAGAATGATCTCATATCCGAAGTGACCAACACATCTTCAAATCGCCCTCTTCTTGCAGGCGCGGTAGGATTGGTACCCGCAACTGTTTCGATGTGGGTGGAAATTCCTCTGCCAGTGCCCGCAACAGCAGAATGCAGCATCTCTTGCAGCAAGACTTGGAAATGCTGAATTCTGCCAGCACTCTGTAATGCTGGTAACATGTCCGCCATTTTGTGTTTGAACCGGGGGTCTTAGTATGTTGCCATCCAGTACTGGTCCTTGCCCTTTATGCTTTTTATACGGGCGTCCCTCTTCAAACACTGGAGCATGAAGGCCCCCATTTGCACTAAATTGGAAGTGGTGGAGCGCCCTGGCTCCTGCTCATCGCCTAGGAGAATGTCGTCCTCGGTCTCCTCCCCCCAGCTACGGACACCATGGATCCCCGAAAAGTTTAAAGACTCCCTCATAGCCTGCTCTTCTTGCTACTTCTCCTCCAGCCACCATCCTCCTCTGACTCCTCTTCAGACTCCTGCTGACTTGTCTCAGATGGAGGAGCCCCTCCTGGGAATTCATTCAGCATTGCAACTCCCTCATCTTCCAGCTCCTGCTCCTCGACAGCTTGATCAATGACACAACGCAATGCACACTCCATAAAAGAACCAGAAAGAAGGCGTAAGGTACGATGTCACTGATGGCGCCCTGGCTGCGACTGACCAGTTTGATGTCATCAAATGGCCGCAAAAGTCTGCATGTGTAGTGTCCCACTAGGTAAATGTGGACACTACACAAGGGTCAATTGGGCCACGTTGTCCTCCTACTCCTAAGGGACAGTGGCAGTGTATTTCTCAGTCCATTTTAATGCATTTTAATATGTATGTATGTGTATTCTCCCGTTAGCTGTGCAGCAGGCCTATTAGGGTGCAGTTATTCATCCTAGACACTAGAGGGAGATAGGGAGTCCCTAGTATATATATTCAGGCCCAGACTGGGAGGGGTCGGTCTGTGTAGTCAGGAGTCTGTGGAGAGACAGAAGTGAGAGGGCACCAGCCAGAGACAAGCTGAGGGCCTCCTCCTGACATGCAGCTAGACAGCCCAGGCTTCTAGTTGCCACCAGGAGGCTAGGGAAAGAACATAGCCCGCCTGAAGTTTCCTGAGCCTCAGTCAGCTCAGAAGATTTACCCCAAGAGAAGAGTTTGCCTCCTGGGAGAAACCTGCAGTTCCCACAAGCAGAGCAGAGCCAGAGTTCCAGCTAGTCAAGTAAGCTGAAGGGCAGAAGGATTATTAATTTAAATCAAGGATAAATACGGGAGGAAGATTTCTACCAAGGATAAAGCCAGTATTAGGGCATCCGGGCCTTGGGATGAGACCAGACAGGAGTTCTAAGGAACAGTGTACAGTATTTCTGAGGAGAAGGTACAACCTGATCTGTGTGTGTTGTTGTTACCCTCTGAGTATCCTGCCAGGAACATTATGCCTGCCATTTATGTGAAAGCCTGCTTGTGAAGTGAACCTGCTATATGGAACTGTATTGACAACCAACTGTACAAAGTTGAACTGTTGCTAGTAAAGAAAAGTTTGGTTCACCACAACTTGTGTTCCTCACTTATTACTGCTAGAAATCGGTGAGCCACCGTTACAGGCACTGGCGTCACGTTTCTTAAAGGGACTTTGCCCCAGGCACATTAAACACCTGCAACATCCAGGGCACCTCATTCACCATCAGGCCTGGTCCCAAAATACAGAGTGTGCCTCAGAGGTCTCCTGTGCCAGCCTCTCCATCACTGCTGTACGCCTGCCCAGGGTTTTCCTACAAAACTGTGAGTAACCCTCGCTTGCCCTATAACCGTGACCTCACATCGCAATACCCTGCAGGGCGGCGTACTGCACATGCATCGTGCATGAGCAGCCACTGGAATGGTGAAAAAAAACAAGCTCCCCAGAACTTGTCCTGCCGCAGAGTGATCCTGGCGCATTCGGTAACGAATCGCTGCACGACTAAGTTCAGGACGTGTCATTTTGCCCTGTTTCAGCGCGCTCAGCAGATTGGCACCGTTGTCGCAAACCACTTTACCAACTGTCAAATTGAGCGGGGTTAGCCACTGATCGACCGGAGAGCTGAAAGCAGTGCAGAACTGGTGTGGCTCTTGGCTTCCAGGCACAACGGCCGCAGCACAGCATGGCAACATCTCGGTTGCCCAGTTACTGTTCCTCTTCCCTCCTGTGTTCAGTGTGGAGTTTCCCCCCCACACTGATCGTGACAATCAATATTTGGTAGAAGCCGGTGTATCGCAGGCCTCAATCAATATTTGGTGGAAGCAGGTATATAGAACCCCTTAATCAGTATTTTGTGCAAGCAGGTATATCACACCCCTCAATCAGTATTTTGTGGAATCAGGTATATAGAACCCCTTAATCAGTATTTTGTAGAAGCAGGTATATAGCACCCCTCAATCAGTATTTTGTGAAAGCAGGTATATCAAACCCCTAAATCAGTATTTTGTGGAAGCAGGTATATTGCACCCCTCAATCATTTTTTTTTGGGGGGGGCAACAGCTATATCACACACGTTGCAAATAGTTGTTCCAATAACGCTTGTCCCTCTATATACCTGCGGTATCGCAGCAGAACCGCACACAACTGCTGCACAATACAAATGCACTATAATATACTTTCTATGTTAGAAAGTATATTATAGGTATATCACACCCCTCAATCCGTTTTTTTTTGGGCTTGAGCTTGGCGAAGGGTCATATCAGACCATCCAAATCCCCAGTGTCGGCTGGGTTTTTCATTGTTAAAAAAAAAAGATGGTACCCTTAGACCAGGTCTGGACTTCCGTGAGCTCAACCATATTTCCGTCCATGAACCATACCCCCTTCCTTTGATTCCGAATTTGTTTGATCAAATTGTCGGTGCCAAGGTGTTCTCTAAATTGGATCTGAGGGGGGCATATAATTTCGTGAGGATCAAAGAGGGGTACGAAAGGAAGACCGCCTTTAATACCTCTGAGGGACATTTTGAGAATTCGGTCATGCCTTTTGGGTTAACCAATGCTCCAGCGGTTTTTCAACACTTTATCAATGACATCTTGCATCATCTGGTGGGGAGATTTGTTGTATATCTGGAAGACATACTTATTTATTCTCCAGACATGGAGACTCATCAGGATCATGTGAGACAGGTGTTACAGATCCTAAGTGAGAATAAATTGTATGCGAATATGGAAAATTGTGTTTTTGCTGTTCAGGAAGTGAAATTCCTGGGTTACCTGTTCTCATTCTCAGGTTTTCGTATGGATCCCGAGAAAGTCTGTGCGGTGTTGTACTGGGAGTGACGCGAAAATCTGAAAGCACTTATGCGGTTTTTGGGATTCACCAACTACTATCGTAAATTAATCTTGAACTATTTAACTGTGGTTAAACCTTTAACAGACATAACTAGGAAGGGGGTTGATTTCACTGTTTGGACTTCAAAAGATCCTAGTACTATTTTGTCTGAAGGGGTAGTCATATCTGCCCTATATCCTGATCTTGAGGCTAAGGTGTTGGAGGCCCAAGAGGATGCACCGGACTCTTGTCCTCCAGGGAAATTGTTTGTTCCTTCAGACTTACGTCACAAGATATTTGAGGAACATCACTGTACTGTCTTGGCTGGACACCCTGGGAGTAGATCCACTATCGATCTCATCTCGCGCAGATTTTGGTGGCCGGGGCTACGTAATTGTGTTGACGACTATGTGCCTGTTGTACCTGTGCTCATGCTAAGGTGACACATACTCTGCCTTCTGTATCTCTTCTTCCGTTACCCATCCTGTCCTTTTATCACGGATTTACTGAATTCTTGGGAAAAAACATGATCCTGGTGGTAGTTGATCGGTTTAGTAAAATGGCACATTTTATAGCATTGCTTGCTCTACCTAATGTCAGCACTCTTGCGCAGGTGTTTGTCGATAACATCGTGAAACTACATGGCATTCCCTATGATGTGATGTCTGATTGGGGGACTCAGTTTGTTTCCAGATTCTGGAAAGCATTCTGTACTCGACTGGGGGTACAATTGTCCTTTTCTGCAGCTTTTCATCCTCAGTCGAACGGACAGACGGAGCTCACCAATCAGAATCTGGAGACTTACTTGAGATGTTTTGTTTTGGAGAACCAGGAGGAGTGGTCTTCATTCTTGTCGTTAGCTGAGTTTTCCATTAATAACCGTAGACAGGAGTCCACTGATAAGTCACCGTTTTTGGGGCATATGGATTCCATCCGCAGTTTGGCACATTTTCAGGTTCTCAAACTTCCAGTATTCCTGAGGAGGAATTTTCCTCTTCTTTGTCTTCGATTTGGCGGAAAATTCTAAATAACCTGAAAAAGATGGACAACAGGTATAAGCGTGTGGCTGACAGAAGACGTATGAATGCCCCGGACCTGAGAGTGGGTGATTCTGTGTGGCTGTCCACAATAAACAATAAGCTTAAGGTACCTTCTTGGAAGTTGGGCCCAAGATTTATTGGTCCATATAAGATCACTGCCATTGTTAACCCTGTAGCCTTCCGTCTTGAACTTCCTCAGACTTTGAAAATTCATAACGTATTTTATAAGTCTTTGTTGAAAAAAAAGTGTAGAACCTGTTGAGCCGTCCTCCTTGCCTCCTGCTCCTGTCATGGTGGATGGTAATTTAGAATTTCAAATCAGCAGGATTGTGAACTCCTGAGTTCTCCGTAGATCCCTCCAGTATCTCGTCCACTGGAAGGGTTACGGACTAGAGGAGAGGATGTGGGTTCCTGCGGTCGATGTTAATGCAAATTGTCTGGTGAAGGCCTTTCACAGAGCCCATCCTGACAAGATTGGTCCTGGGTGCCCGGAGGTCACCCGTAGAAGGAGGGGGGGGGGGGGGGGTACTGTCACGGTCCCTCAGGTGACTGGTGTCAGGAGATCAGAGAGACTGACTGAGCGTGGAGGAATCTAACTGCCTCCTTGATTTCTGTTTATTCAGTGTTGATAGGGTTAATGACCACTTCCCCTATCTCAGCTGTTGCTCAGTGGTCATCACTTCTACCCTTTATAGTCTGACCCCACCCTTCTATGTGGTAGATAGCTTCATTTGGGTTTGGTTGAGCTGGTGTGAGGTCGTCTCTGGTTTTCCTGTTCTTCCATCTCTACAGAATTTAAGTGTCGCGTTTGTTTGTATTTGTTATATTCCCTGTTGTTGTATCTGGGCCTGAGACAGAGACTTCCATTCATCCATCTGGGGAGGAATGTGTTGTCTCTGGTCCTAAACTTATTCCAGGGCATTATAGGGAAATCATGGCCTAGGTATCCTGTATATGAATATTCCTACCTTCACGGTCTATTCATATTGATAGGTAGTCAGGGCCCGGATTAGGGTTGCCTAGGAGGTGATCTGTTTCTTCCCTAGTTTCCAGGCCCAGTTACTGTTCCTCTTCCCTCCTGTGTTCAGTGTGGAGTCCCCCCCCCCCCCACTGATCGTGACAATCAATATTTGGTGGAAGCCGGTGTATCGCAGGCCTCAATCAGTATTTTGTGGAAGCAGGTATATCGCACCCCTCAATCAGTATTTTGTAGAATCAGGTATATAGAACCCCTTAATCAGTATTTTGTAGAAGCAGGTATATAGCACCCCTCAATCAGTATTTTGTGGAAGCAGGTATATTGCACCCCTCAATCATTTTTTTCTGGGGGGGGGGGGTGGCAACAGCTATATCACACCCGTTGCAAATAGTTGTTCCAATAACGCTTGTCCCTCTATATACCTGTGGTATCGCAGCAGAACCGCACACAACTGCTGCACAATACAAATACACTATAATATACTTTCTATGTTAGCAAGTATATTATAGGTATATCACACCCCTCAATCAGTTTTTTTTGGGGGGCAACAGATATATCACACCAGTTGCAATTAGTTATTCCAATAGCGTTTGTCCCTCTATATAGCTGCGGTATCGCAGCAGAACCGCACACAACTGCTGCACAATACAAATGCACTATAATATACGTTCTGTTAGAAAGAATATTATAAGTATATCACACCCCTCAGTATATCACACCTATCGATAGAACACCTATACCAGTCCTTAAAGGGCTTCTGTCACCCCACTAAACTCTTTTTTTTTTTTTTGTGTACTTCTAATCCCTATCCTGCGATATTGCCATACATTATGTTATTAATAATTTTCGTTCAGTAGATTTAGCAAAAAACGTACTTTTAAGATATGCTAATTACCTGTCTACCAGCAAGTACGGCGTCTACTTGCTGGTAGCAGCCGCAGAAAACCGCCCCCTCCTTCTGTTGATTGACAGGCCCAGCCGCGGCCAGCCCTGTCAGCATTTAAAAAAATCACGCGCCTGTGTTGATTCGGCGCAGGCGCTCTGAGATAAGGAGGGAGGCTCGCCTCCTCAGCACTCCCTCAGTGCGCCTGCGCCGATGACATCACCGAAAGAGAAGACGTCATCGGCGTAGGCGCACTGAGGGAGTGCTGAGGAGGCGAGCCTCCTTATCTCAGAGCGCCTGCGCCGAATCAACACAGGCGCACGATTTTTGAAATGCTGACAGGGCCGGCCGGGGGAGATCGCGGCTGGCCCTGTCAAATCAACAGAAGGAGGGGGTGGTTTTCTGCGGCTGCTACCAGCAAGTAGACGCCCTACTTGCTGGTAGACAGGTAATTAGCATATCTTAAAAGTATGTTTTTTGCTAAATCTACTGAACGAAAATTATTAATAACATAATTTATGGCAATATCGCAGTATAGGGATTATAAGTACACCAAAAAATATATGAGTTTAG
The DNA here is from genome assembly GCF_014858855.1 of Bufo gargarizans. Classification (NCBI taxonomy): domain Eukaryota; kingdom Metazoa; phylum Chordata; class Amphibia; order Anura; family Bufonidae; genus Bufo; species Bufo gargarizans. The sequence goes on along the minus strand of NC_058084.1, from coordinate 478,944,124 downwards.
TGGGGTGACAGAAGCCCTTTAAAAGGACTTTTGTGGCCCTATTAGCTAGCGTTTGATGTCCCTAACAGTCTGTCCCTGCTCCACACAGCAACCTCTCCCTACACTGGCAAAACACAGAATGTAAAATGGCTGCCAGATCGGGTTCTGTGATAGGGTGGGGGTGTGTCTATGTGCTGAAACGTCTCAATTGGCTGTCCTGTCCCACCTGATGAATATGTCATGGGTCAAAGTTCGGTGCAATGCAAAAGAATATGGCGCCGGCGAACATCGCCATATGTTCGCATGTTCGGCGAATGAGCAAAGTTCAACACGAAACGACCGCCGGGTAAACCGCAAGGCCATCTGTATTGATAAATCTCCCCCTGTATGTTTCCTCTAAGACATCACACATTACCTGCACTTGTATGATGGCCCTTCAGCAATTACAGAAAGCACCTCCCCTGCTTGACATATTGTAAATGAGTAAGAGCTGTGATGTCACATGAGATGGCAATGACAATGGGTTGTAATGCACTTTTCTCACAGGGACTCAGGGCACAGGGATAGTTGTGTGGCTGCAGCGACTCCCTGGGAAGTCAGTGGCTGCCGTATGAGCACTCAACCACAACACACACTAGGGCAGTTTTTCCCAACCAGTGTGCCTCCAGCTGTTGCAAAACTACAACTCCCAGCAAGCCTTTGGCTCTGCGGGCATGCTGGGAGGTGTAGTTTTGCAACAGCTGGAGGCACACTGGTTGGGAAACACTGCACTAGGGTCAATTTCATAGGAAGCCAATTTGCATATTTTTGGGAGGAAACCCACGCAAACACAGGGAGAACATACTAACTCCATACAGATGTTGTCCCTGATTAGATTTGAACTCTGGTCCCCAGCGCTGCAAGGCACCAGTACTAACCACTGAGCACCGTGCAGGTAGCACAAGCCATGGTGGGAAATATAGGAGAGTGTTCACATGGTGTTTGATTTCACCCTATTTCCCAAACTAACATTATTCCTAACCAAAAAAAAAACGCTTAACCAAAGTTTCCCTTTGTTTTCAGTGGAAATCTGTGCAATACTTCATAAGACACGAATAATTAAGTCAGTGGATTTCAGTGGAGCAAATTTTTAAACCACAGCACAAATCCAATGGTCTGCAGGTTCCATGGCAAAAATATTCGTCAGATTTTTCCAGTGAGTATTTCTGCCGTGTGAACATTCCCTGGCCCACAAGTGGAATATGATCTGACCTCCCTCCTGACATGTCCATTTTAGTAAATACTTGCATTCGCCGGGAAACAAAAATTCTGGATCCTCTTTCATTAGAACACTACCTTGTGTTGTTCCTCTGTTATTCCTCCTGAAGAGCTCAGATAACCAACTACAATGACAAATGACTCACCCTGACCTTGGTTAATAGAAGCTGTTCTTCCCTGTGTGGCCACTAGATGGAGCACATTGACTGGTATAGAAGATGTGAAGAATTACCTGCTACCTTCCAGAATCCAAGGAGCAATATTTTTTTAAAGGAAGTATCTGACCAAGGAAAATGTATTCTCAATCTGTGACTGGGAGCAAGTTTTTATTTATAAAAAAAAGAAAAAGAAAAAGATCATTATCTCACCGTCTGGATGTCACCAAGAATGTTTCCAGTAAGTAGAGATCTTGAAATGGTAAAGAAATGAACAGAACGTATGTTAGAAGGTTTTCCTTCACCCTGGGCAAACATTCAGTGCTGCCCCCTGTATATGGATACCCTTGCCAAGATAGGGTGACTTTTTGGTGCCACCTAGTGATTCAGTCTACCAATTTCAAAATCCTCATGAAATCTCACACAAAGCACAAAACTAGGCAGAAACTGCATCGCATTTATCACAGGGACGCATTCTGTATTCCCTGACAGTGAGAAGTGATCTTCCAGACTGATTGGGGGGGTTCTACCACTCGGACTCACACCGATCACAAGAACGGGGGCTCAATAACAAGTGCAGTCCTCCTGAAATGGACAGAGACGCTGGTTGCAAACAGGCGTCGCCACTCCAATTATTTCTATAGGAGTGTCAAAGTACAGCCGGTTCTAGCAGTGCATGTTGGCAAGTTTGCCGGGCCTGGCGTTCCGGTCCTAGCACTGTCCCCGTCCCACAGAAATGTCCCCCAAAAAATTCAACACCGACCATGCAATTTGAAATTTTCTGTCAAAAAGGGGACTTGTGACTATTTTTACATCTAAAAAAACTCCCTATAAGGCTGATGTCACTTGCCGGCCCTTATCTCCTATATCAGACGAATGCGGCTGATTTTCTGATTAGGAAATATTGGGAGAAGTGTTTTCTGGTTTTCAGGAACTCTGCTTGCTGATGGCAAGTGTAAACATTCTTGTTTGCATTCGAAGGCTGAAAACCTGTCCTAGCCTGGAGAATGCTAAGCTTGGTATGCAAACCTCAAAGAGCATGGCAGGAGTCCTGGATGGAACTGATTAGAGACGTAGGCAGGAGAAGATCTTAGTATTTAGTGTGTGGTGTCTGGAGATTAGTGAGGAAATCTAGTTAGGGATTTTGCTGCACAGAGTTCTGTGGGTTGGCAGCCAGGGTCACATTTAAGACATAAATACACTTAGGCCGAATGCACGCGGCCGGGAGCGGTCTGTGGTAACCCGGCCTGGATTCCTGTTGAGAGCAGGAGCGCACGGCGTCATTGGTTGCTATAACGCCGTGCACTTCATGCCGCCGCTGCACTACAGTAATACATGGCTGTGGGCATTCGGCCTTACACTGACTCCCTTCCTGATGGAGATTTGCATGATACATAGGGGAGCTCTGTTTTTCTGACTTGATGAATGATATAATTCTGGCAGCCTCCAGCCACCACTAGGGGGAGCTCATGGTGTATGCATTTATACTGTTAGTATTGAACTCAATGGGAGTTGTATACACCTGGCAGCTGCAGGTATGACAGGGTCAGGGCAAGAAGGATAAGCAGTTAATGGGGTTGGCACAGCAATGTCAGATAGGAACGGGTCCCAGAGGTGAAACCTGCACCTACAATTGTGTTCAAAATAATAGCAGTGTGTTTTAAAAATTGAATAAAGCTTAAAATCCTTCTAATAGCTTTTATTTCCATACACACAAAGGCATTGGGAACACTACACATTCTATTCCAAAACATGAAGAAAAATGTATCTGTTGTTCCTCTAAAAATAAATGGAAGAAAAGTGAATATTAGACTGTCCCAAAAAAAAGCAGTTTGTATTCTTCTTTACAAACTCAAACATTCACTATATAAACTGAAACATGCTTGACGATTTTGCTTTTCTTTGAATCACTTCACTAATATTTAGTTGTATAACCGCTGTTTCTGAGAACTGCTGGACGTCTGTGTTGCTCGGAGTCACCAACTTCTGGCCCCTGTGAACAGGTTCTCCAGCCCAGGATGATTGGACTACATTCCACAGTTCTTCTCCATTTCTTGGTTTTGCCTTAGAAACGACATTTTTGATGTCACCCCACAGGTTTTCTATTGGATTAAGATCAGGGGATTGGGCTGGCCGCTCCATGACGTCAATCTTGTTGGTCTGGAACCAAGAAGTTGCACGTTTACTGGTGTGTTTGGGGTCGTTGTCTTGTTGGAACATCCATTTCAAGGGCATTTCCTCTTCAGCATAAGGCAGCATGACCTCTTCAAGTATTCTGATGGATTCAAACTGATCCAAGATCCCTGGTATGTGATTAATAGGCCCAACACCGTAGTATGAGACACATCCCCATATCATGCTTGCCCACCATGCTTCCCTGTCTTCACAGTGCACTGTGGCTGGAATTCAGTGTTTGGGGGTCGTCTGACAAACTGTCTCCGGCCACTAGACCCGAAAGGAACAATCTTACTTTCATCAGTCCACAGAATGTCTCTTTAGGCCGTCAATGTGCTCTTTGGCAAATTGTAACTGTAGGCGTCTTCTAATTGTAACAGTACTCACAGGGAACTTTAGACCTTCTTTGATCTTCCTGGAGCTGATTGTTGGCTCAGTCCTTGCCATTTTGGCTATTCTTCTATCCATTCGAATGGCAGTTTTTCGATTTCTTCCACGTCTTTCAGGTTTTGGTTTCCATTTTAAAGCATTTGCGATCATTTTAGCTGAGCACCCTATCATTTTCTGCACTTCTTTATATGTTTTCCCCTCTCCAATCAACTTTTTAATCAAGGTACGCTGTTCTTCTGAACAATGTCTGGAACTACCCATTTTCCTCAGAATTTCAGAGAGAAATGCACTGTAACCAGCATGTACAACATTTGCTGCCTTCCTTTTTTAAATAAGGGCAATAATTGCCACCTGTTTTTCAAAGAATGAATGAACTCACTCATTGAACTCCACACTACTATTATTTTGAACATGTCCCTTTCAATAAGTGACTGAATTACAGAGAATCAGCAGCATGCATGTCATGACTGTTGGGTCTGTTGGATTTCTATTACTCTACTACACTTGCTAGTAAATTATTTGCCATGTAGAAAACGAGATTTTTGTATAACTTACCAGTAAAATCTCTTTCTCGCTCTTTCCTTGGGGGACACAGAAGACCTTGGGTATAGCTCATCTCCCTAGGAGGCGTGACACTAAGTGAAAACTGTTAAGCCCCTCCTCCATCAGCTATACCCTCAGCCTGGAGAGAGAGACTGCCAGTTGCGTGTCCAAGTAGTGAGAAAAGGCAAAGTCCAACCAGTGGAAACAACAAGCCAACTACCCAACGGGTAAACAAAACTCGGAAACCGTGTAGAAAAAAACCAATGAATGGGTGGGTGCTGTGTCCCCCAAGGAAAGAGCGAGAAAGAGATTTTACTGGTAAGTTATACAAAAATCTCGTTTTCTCGCCCAATTTCCTTGGGGGACACAGAAGACCTTGGGACGTTCAAAAGCAGTCCAAGAGGGGAGGGACCACAGCACCAAGGCGAAGCACCCGAAGGCAGCAAGGAAATGCCACCTGCAAAAACCAGGCGGCCCAAGGCAGCAACCGCCGCCGAAGCCAGAGTACGCACCCAGGAAAACCTGGGAAAGAGTGCAAGGAAGACCGTGGCCACCCTGCACAATGACATGGCTGAAGCCCATGCCTCCAGCCCCGGAGGCACCAACCGCTCTGGTGAAATGAACGGTGACACCAAAAAAAACAGAGCCCTGCCCTTGAGCAGTAACCACAGCAATAGCCATGTGGTTAAGCGGAGGAAAGCACCCAGGAGCCGTGAACCTTGGCGCGGACCTCCTGGAAACAAGAGACCGAGCGTCGACAAGAGTCGGAGATGTCCAAGCAAAAAACTGCAGACACTTCAAGTAACAGAGTCCCAGTCGCAGGTCCAGGCCAGACTGGAGAAGACCGAATCACGGGAAGAGAAAGGCAGAATTGGGTGAATGCCCAGCTTCCTAAAGAACCCCAGGGAAGACCCTAAGTCAGACAACAGAACCTGGACGAAGCACGGCCGGGAGCGAACACTAGTGTGCTCGCTGGACTCGTCTGGGCAGACGGGAGGAAATCCAATGCGAGTAAGCGCAAATCAGTGACACGGCAAAAAGGTTGGGAAAACTGGTCCCGTCGGCCCCCGAGCAACGCCGTCCCGAATCCACGCGGAGTGGGGGAGCAGATGGACAAACGGAAGGAACCGAAAGGGACCCGGCCAGTTTCCAACAGACTCCAGGACAAGTCAGGCTAAAGTCCTTGTCGTTGTAGCCACCACAGGAAGGTGTTCTACAGACCCGAAGAGGGGGCTTGAAGGGTAATCTTGACAGAAGAAAGTAGGCACGCCAGGTTACCGAGAAGGTAAAGTCCAAGCAGGACCAGCGCCCAGAATGGTAAAAGTAATCTGCACCCAGCGGGAGGACAGAATGCGGCAAACCCGGTAATAGGCACACAGCTAGTACAGCCAGTGTGAACAATGGAGACAGTACGAGGTCATAAGGAACACCGGGACCATCCATATGAACAACCATGGTCTCCCCAGGGGGGAGGGCAGTGAAGGAACAGCCCCTGAAGCCTGGCCGGGGCAGAAGCCACATCGGAGTGAAACTGACCCAGGAGAAGCCAAAACAGAGCCGTCGAGAGAAAAAATAGCCGAGAAGACGGATGACACCCTCCAACCGCAAGGAGGAGTGGGCAACAGGGAAGCCACAGGACCGCTCAAAAAGCAGAACTCCGCTACTCCGAGATGTCCGGCTCACCAATTCGCAGAAGGCGAATACCCTAACGAATCGAAAGTGGAGGTCCCTGACCTCGGTAATCGAGCAACCAAGAGAAGTTGGGCGACCTGCTCAAAAAGAGCGGCTAGAACCTGGTAGCAAAACAAACTGAAGCACGGAGGGTGCCAACAGGAAGGACTCAAACCAAAACGCATCCAAGAGGAGGAATGGCAACAGGCGAGGGAACCGTAATCCGGCCAGAGCCAACGTAGACTGCGAGGGACGCTGGAGACAGCACTCTCGACCATGTGACCGCTTGCGCTGGGAAGCAACGCCACAGGGTAACTAATGGGTACGCATCCAGGAACCACAAACACTCCCCAGACGGAAGGGCCAACGAATATGGTGGATACCGTCACAACGGAAACACCAAATATACCCTCCGAACAGAGAACGGATACCACCCAGCTCGCTGCAGTAGAGAACAATAGAGCCCATCCAGGCCAGGTGAACAGAAAGATCTCCTCAGAGAAGAGTGCCAGGCCGGCGGCAATCACCGTATCCCAAGAGAAAAACGACAAGTCGCAGGAAGAATGGAGGCATACGTACAAGCAGCCCCATAAGCAGTGAGAAAGCCAACCCACCTACGGAAGGAGAAGGCATACACGGCCCAACAACGCACAGAGTAGCAGCCCCCAAGAGTGTCCGCCCACTGCGAAATAGTCATACAGCAAGGAGGGCCAGCCACAGAGCCCCACAGAAGTGCAAAGTGCAACCGGAAGGGGGGACACACACAAGACTAGTATGGCATGCGACGGAGCGCAAGCAGTCTGCCCAGAAGAGAGGGCAATGTACTTGGCAAACAGTGCGGGCAGCAAGCGTGCAAAGCCCGCCCAACAAGGGGGTGATGCCCAAGACCAGCACCTACTTCAGAGAAGGAAGACATACCATATTCCGCCCAGAAGAGGGCCATGCACATGGCCACACCGCATCCAGCAGGACGTCCACCTAGTGAAAAGGGGACATGCACAGGGTAATCCTAACATTAAGTGAGTGTGCAATAATCCACCAAACACCGAATTTTGTGAGAGTACAACTACTTCGCCAATGAATGGGGACAAGTACAAGTCCAGCACAGCACATACAAGGACAGGTGTGAGTCCTGTGAGCGTACAAAAAGTCCACCCATGGAATGAGGGGTGGTCACGCACAAGGCCAGCACCGTATCCAATGGGAGTGCAAGCATTTCACCCATCTTAGAGGCCAGCAACGTATCTGGTGAGAGTGCAGTATGCTGCCCAGAAGGGGGAGCCATGCCCATGGCCAGTATTGCAACCAGGGAGAATGCGAGCACCCCGCCATGGATGGGGGTCAGGCACCTGGCCAGCAGCACACTGGCGAGAGAACAAACACAGTCAGTGAGAGTGTGTGTATGTTGCCTGAGGAAAGGAGACATGTCCATGGCCGGCAGCGAATCCAGTAAGAGTGCCGTACACCGCCCACGGAAGGGGGAACATGTATATGGCCGGCAGTGGATTTAGTGAGTTGCAAGCATCCCACCATGGAAGGGGGTCCTGCACGCGGCCAGCAACTTATCAGCGAGAGAACGACCCCAGTCAGTGAGGGTGTATGCATGGCGCTTGAGGGAAGAAGGCATGCCCAAGGCCGGCAGCGAATCCAATGAGAATGCAGCATACCGCCTATGGAAGGGGGTAATGCACATGGCCGGCTGCCCAGCACCATAACCAATGAAGTGCAGTATTCCGCCTAGAGGAAGGGGGTCATGCACAAGACCGGCAGCGAATCCAGTGAGTGCAGCATTCCGCCCCTGGAAGGGGGTCATGCACAAGACCGGCAGCGAATCCAGTGAGTGCAGCATTCCGCCTATGGAAGGGGGTCATGCACAAGACCGGCAGCGAATCCAGTGAGTGCAGCATTCCGCCTATGGAAGGGGGTCATGCACAAGACCGGCAGCGAATCCAGTGAGTGCAGCATTCCGCCTATGGAAGGGGGTCATGCACAAGACCGGCAGCGAATCCAGTGAGTGCAGCATTCCGCCTATGGAAGGGGGTCATGCACAAGACCGGCAGCGAATCCAGTGAGTGCAGCATTCCGCCTATGGAAAGGGGTCATGCACAAGACCGGCAGCGAATCCAGTGAGTGCAGCATTCCGCCTATGGAAGGGGGTCATGCACATGGCCGGTATCAAATCCAGTGAGAGCAGCGATTTCGCCTATGGAAAGGAATCACGCACATGGCCGGTAGTGAATCCAGTGAAAATGCAGCGGTCCCCTATGGAAGGGGGGTCGTGCACCAGACCAACACCGTATCTGGCGAGAGTGCAGAGTCCACCTATGGAAGGAGGACATGCACAAGACCGGCAACGAATCCAATGAGTGCAGCATTCCGCCTATGGAAGGGGGTTGTGCACATGGCCTGCAGCGAATCCAACGAGTGCAGCGTTCTCGTGCACATGGCCAACACCGTATTCGGTGAGAGTGCAGTATTCCACCTAAGCGGGGGGTCATGCACCAGGCAAGCCTGCATCCCGAGAGAGTGCAGTATTTCGCCTAGGAAGGGGTTGTCTGCACATGGCAGTTACCATAGCTGGAGGGCGCATGCACTTGGCCAGCGCTGCATCCCGGAGAGGGCTAAAGAAGGGAAGCATGCACCAGCCGGGGAGTGCGACACCATGCCGCTCATGGAAGGAGCACGCATACAGGCGGCGCTACTGAGACAAGGCTGCAGCGTCCTGCGCAGCGCACAAGAAATCCATTAGCTTAACCATGTTATGCATTCCCAAATAAAAAATAGCCTCACTGAGGCAGAAAGAAGTGCCACCATACAGGTGCCCAGCATAGAAGTAGAGGGGGGGGGCGCGCCAGCCATATAGGCCCATCAGCCGAGCAAAACAAACAGAAGCACGGGGGCCGGTACCCGAAGGGTTAACAGCCACCAACCTGGAAGGGAGGAGGAGGCGGCGCCGCGATCCCCTGGGGGCGGGGAACCTCCAGGCGGGAAGAATTCGCGCCCGGAGAAGTTCCCGCCCCCTCCAACAGAGGCCGGAAGTTTGCGGCCTAGCAGGCCGTGAAGCCGGGGCCTAAATTTTCTGCGGCACCCGGCTGACCGGGGCCGCACAGGAAACCGGAGCGGACTGCCTGGACAAACCGGCCGCGGAAGCCCACCCCGCGGACCGGAAGTCAGGGGCCCGGGTGGAGCGCCGGAATGCGGCCCAGTAGGCCGAAGCCTGGACCAAAATTTACGGCGCCCGGCCGGCCGGAAGTCGCCGACGGCCGGCCGGAATCGTTGGAGCATCGTGCTCAAGCCAATGCCGGCCGCGGGAGTCTACCCCGCAGGCCGGAACAGTCGGGGGCCGGGAGGAAGTGCGGCCCAGCTCGGAGGTGCGGCCCAGCAGGCCGGGAAGAAGCGCCGGAGGTGCGGTCGCCCAAGCAGCACTGCCGTCAGGAAAAGGCCCCCGGTCCAGAGCAGCGCATCGGTGAGGGGATGGGGGGACCCTGAGACCGGGTGCCCGTGAGGATGTGAGCACAGCGTTCCAGGAGGGACGCTGATATGTGAAGGGAGGCGATGTGGCTGCCTATTCGCAGCATTCTGCTGCTAAAATGTCCCATGAGGGCCAGAAGGGAGGGGAGGGAGCAGGGAGTGGAATGTCGCCCCGCAGCACCCCAGGGGCCAGCCTAGGTCCAGCAGTGACCGAAGGGTCCAAGTATGGGGGGTCAGGCACGCAGGAGACCAGGGTGGGGGGTGGGGGACGTAGGGCTGGAGAAGCCACTCTCTCACCATAGTCGTCTTCACCCTCGGTCCATTCCAGCAGGGTCGCCCCTTCAGCTACTGGCACCGTAGTGGCAGGACGCTGGGAGAGGGACTTGGCGTGCGGGCGACCCTTGCGCTGGCGGGATGTAGGGGAGCTGGGCTGCCCTGATCCACCTTGTCTTCTGTGGGGGAGGCAGCAGTGCGGGTGACCGGCACTGGCGCAGCTCAACCCCGGGAGAAACAGAGAGGTCTAGTGCGACTCTGTTGTCCCTGATGATCTGGAACAAAAAGAAAAGAAAAAGTAAAAATCAAAATTTAAACAAGGAGAAAACAGCCCTGCAGTAGCAGGGAGTGTCTTGCCTCCTTGGACACTAAGCAAAAACTGGCAGTCTCTCTCTCCAGGCTGAGGGTATAGCTGATGGAGGAGGGGCTTAACAGTTTTCACTTAGTGTCACGCCTCCTAGGGAGATGAGCTATACCCAAGGTCTTCTGTGTCCCCCAAGGAAATTGGGCGAGAAATATATTTTCTACCAAAAATAGTGATTGATCGGGTTAGTGATGTCTGACTGCTATTATTTTGAACACAACTGTATCTCCAGAACAGGGCCCTGGAAGTGAAGGACAGCACACACAGTGCATGCACTGCATCCTCTTCAGTCACTTCTATGTGAGTTTCAAAAGTAGCCAAGCAAGTGAAGAACTCCCATAGCGGTGAATGGAGGATGGCCGTGCTTGCGCAGAGTGCTCTCCTTCAGTTCGGGGAGCTCGTTCTGGAGATAGGAGCGGGTCTCAGAGATGGAACCGGCCCCTATCTGACATTAATGGTATATCTTAGTGATATGCCATCAATGTGTAAGATGGAAACACCCCTTTAAGTGTTGGACCCTGACTCACAGCCCCTAGCAGCTACATGTCCCCCGTCCGTATGCCACTTTCATTTGGCAGCTGTGGATCAGTACAGACATCTCTGCGTGACTCAGTCATCACTGGGACGTGGCGGCCTGTTGTCCTCTCTGTGATCTATCACTGTATTGTTTGCTCCTTGACTGTGTGATTCTCTTTTTTCTGTTCTTGTACCTTGCACCCTTTGACCACAATAAACTTTTTTTTTCCTTGTTTCCTTTACAATCATTGTCAGTATGCAAACAGAATAACAGAATAATAATCTTTCTACTTTTCTGTACTTTAGTTTTTGTGTCTATGCTTATGAGAGATGACTTGAGTATGAAAGATTTGTGCAATGATTTTAATACAGCTCCCCTGAAAAGTCACACTGCCTGAGGCCACCACTAGGGGGGAACTCACAGCATATCGTTTTATTCCACTCCCACTCATTGACTTCACTGGGGCAGGTTTACTAAACCAGTCTAAAATTTAGACAGCGTAAACTCAGGAGTTAAGAAATCTGCCACATTTTACAACAAGGTTTAGTAAATATGCACCACAGTGAGCTGTATAAATCTACATGCAGTGAGCTCCCCCTAGTGGTGGCTTCTGGTAACCAGAATGTTATCATGAAGGAAAGCAGCAGGAGTTCAGTAGGGATCCACGTCTATATCAGGAACTCTTGCTGATGTGTAGAATCAATGGCTAGCTATGTATATCTGACTTTCAGAACTAGAAAAGCTGGATCGCAATGGAGGGCACAATACTGTATTCAAATGTTGCACTCAGTTTTGCAGAAATTTCAGCAATAATTGAGATACAAACAGAACGTGTGAATACACCTTATTGGTTACAACTAAACAAATATGGGGGGGTAACTGGTCTTAAAGTGGTATAATCAGATCATAGACATAAAGTACACAGAACTGAGGTATGATACAAACATTACATCATACAACTAACTAAAGTAATACCAAAAACAATCTAAATTCTCACACATCATACACATTCATAAAAGTGATGATTCAGAAAGTGGCAGACACGTCAGGGAGGTGAAATCTGCTGCTTACAGGAAGTTGCAATAACAGAACATGCACCAACACTACCCAAATTTCATAATGCAATACCTAAATAATACATACACAAGCAAAATAACACATTATTAGCCACTGCACTCATAACACTGCCATATAGTGCTCACATAATAATACATTATAGCATACTCTATATACTCAAATACCATATACAGTATATATATATATAGATATATATATATCTATATATATACACACACATACATATAAATGAGCTCCACCTACTGCTCTGCTCAGGCTTTCGGGGCATGCTGGGAGTTGTAGCTTTGCTGCAATTTAAGAGAAGCAGGTTGGAGATTATAATCATTCATATACATGCATGAACATACACGTGTGCACAAAGACCCCAAAACAGAACATACAGGAGGTAAGAGAGGTATTCTGTTAGCAAGAAGTTATCCCCTATCAGTGGGAGTCTGACCACTGATACTCCCATAAGTTAGGGCTAATGCACACAAACATATCGAACTTATTTTTTAATCCGCACCCGTTCCGCATTTTTTGCAGGTTGAATGCAGGCCCATTCACTTCAATGGGGCTGCAAAAGATGTGGACAGCACACCGCGTGCTGTCTGCATCCGTATGTCTGTTCTGTTGCACCCCCAAAAAATACAGAACATGTCCTATTCTTGTCCGCATTACGGACAAGGATCGGACGGTTCCATTATGGCCCGGAAGTTCCGTCCTGCAAAATGCGTAACACACACGGCCGGTATCCGTGTTTTGGGAATCTGCAATTTGCAAACCGCCAAAACCGCCCTAATGGTCAGTCCCACAGTCTTTGAATACTGCGGAAGGTGACTTCCAGGTAACCAGGTCTCTTACTAAGAACCTCTCACTCCCTATATGTTCCAGCAGTCTAGTATATGGTAGGTGTACAGTATGTGTACCCACATCGGGCACATCCTGGGGAGATCCTCCCTCTCATTGCTGAAGTAAATGTAACGGCTTTAAAGCAAAAGACCTTGCACTTGAAGTCCCATCCTGTGTGTGTCCAGCAGGGGGCTCCACCGTGTAGTCTGTGATCTATTTATACCCTGCACAGTCAGCCTGGTGACCTCTCACCTACTTAGCTCTGCTGGCCACCAGTCTGCGCTAAACCACAAGATCATGTGTGTGAAGCACTTCCTTATAATTGTGCAGTCGTTCTACTACTTTGTAACATGCGGCTGCACAAACAAGGACACTTCTAACCCGGCGCGGTTACTATGTACTGGGTGCATTATAAGTAACTGATCAGCAGTACGCTCAGTATATGACTAATGTAATGCAGTTGGGTGGCTTTGGTCAGCTGTTTGGGGTGTTAGAGGAAGCGGAAACAACCCAAGCTCGGCCCCTGCACCGTGAGGGTCCATGGCCCATCCAAAAACATCAAGATTATAACAAGGTTGTGTATTGACTAATTGTATAACACTGTAATCAACCTATCCCCTATGCACAGGATAGGGGATAAGCATCTGATCAACAGGGGTCCGACCAAAGGGGTCATGAGAATGGGGTTGTCTATGTGAACGCTGCTGCAGGTCGCAAATGTCCAAGATAATGTGACCATTGCCAGCCGCAATTGGACAAAGCTGTGGCCGTCCTGTGGAAACATAACTACTTTGAAGGGGGCACTAGCAGGGGTGTAGCTATAGGGGGTGCAGAGGTAGCAGTCACTACTGGGCCCAGGAGCCGCATAAGAAGACACACAAAGCACTGAGGGAAGGGGGGCCCAAGCTGAAATCTTGCACCGGAGCCCATTAGCCTTTAGTTACGCCCCTGGGTACTAGTGAAAGGGGGCATAACTATTGTAAAGGGGGCACTACTGAAAGGGGGGGCAACTATTCTGAAGAGGGCACTACAGAAAGGGGGCATACCTACTGTGAAGGGGCACCTATGAAAGGGTGAGATAACTACTGTGAAGAGGGCACTATTGAAAGGGCAGTAATGAAAGGGCGGAATAACTACTGTGAAGAGGGCACTACTGAAGGGGGGCATAAATACTGTGAGGGGGCACTACTGAAAGGGGACATAAATACTGTGAAAGGCACTATAGAAAGGGGGGTCATAACTACTGTGAAGGGGACACTACTGAAATGGCACTAATAAAAGGCGAAATAACTACTGGGAAGAGGGCACTACTGAAGGGGGGCATAAATACTGTGAGGGGGCACTAGTGAAAGGGGACATAAATACTGTAAAAGGAGGCACTAAAGAAAGGGGGGTCATAACTACTGTGAAAGGGGCACAATGTGGGCATAACTACTGTGTGGGGGTAATAATTACCATGTAGGGGCACTAAAGGGACTGGGCGGGATTGGGCATGTACAGATAGGCATTGGGCATATAAAAGGCGTGGCTTAGTTTAAATTTTTTTTTGTGATTTTCAAAATGTGGGAGGTATGCCATAGTGTAGTGCAACGTGCTCTTTGCACATCCACCTTCTCCATTTACTATGTAACAGAAAATATGTGTGGAACCTGATATCTTGACCTTGCAGGTCACAGTCCCAGACTCTCCAGTGGCATCCAAAGCACATGAAACCTCCTGGGTCCCACCCCCACTACGCACGTAAACATCTACTACTCATAAATCACTCTCACCGCTCATGAAAAACAGGATGTGTCTCCTTCAATAAACAGGTAGAGGCAAATAACTCATTTGGAGAAGATTACAGGTAGAGGTGCCTACTGCATATAGTCTCAGTTCTGACATTTCTGCCTGCTGTAAAGCATCACTGGGAATACAACCAAAGAGCATGGAGGCTCAGTGGTTAAAACTATTGCTTTGCAGTACAGTGGTCCTGAGATTATGGCCTCTTTTACACAGTATTTGTAAACGAGTGGAACCTACAGAGAAAAGGTTCCTCTCCTGCGTTTTGGACCCACTCCTGGTTTTGGCTTACAAATACTGATGCAAAACTACTGACCAAATACAGACCGCGTGAAAGAGGCCTAAGGGTATGGCTACAGTGCAATTTTGGTTGTGCCACGTGTCACGCACCCAAGTATTGCAGTGTAGCGGGGCTCTCATAGGAATGAATGGGACCGCAGTGCGGCTCAAAAGACTGCTGCAACAGCAGCACGCCAAAAATCCAGCATGTTGCAGTCACAGCAAAAGTGCGAGTTGCGCTGTGACCCCATTAATTCCTGTTGCAGCCCTGCTACATTGAGAAACATGGGTGTGTGACACATCGCCATCTAGCCGTACCCTAAATGTAGCCAAGGACATTTACATGAAGTCTGTATGTTCTCATATTTTTCATGAGTTTCCTCCCCCACACCTATTCGGTATTTAGGTTGTGAGCCCTGGTGAGGAAAGGGCTGATGTGAGCGATGACAATGTCTGCAAAGGGCTGAAGAATATGTTGGCACTGTAGAAAGGAATAAAATACACCCACCCTTGGCCAGGTAACCTGAAATTCACAATGCCCCATAACAGTCAGAAATAGGGCTGGTACCAGATACAAAACAGTGCCATCACAGCAGTGCGAGCCACAGTGCCCCTTCTCTTACCTGTCATTCTGCCATTGGTGATTCAGTGATGCCAGTAGGAGCTGTCCTCCGAGCCTGCCTGGACAATGACAGGTATTTACACGCGCATACTCTCACATACCATGCATGCACAAGTACACACCTGCTAGTGTGGAAGTAGGAGAGACAATTGGTGCTATGAATACGGCAGTTCTGGAGGAAAAGCAAAAGGGTTAAGAAATGTTATGGACACCTTTAGGCATTTTTTATTGCATTTAACTCATTTTGGGCAAAAATATTTTTATTAAAAATGTTCAGCTTTTTCTGAGTTACAAGTGTTAAAAATCAGTCTATTTGCCAGGTGTCGCTGTTTTCTTTGAATCCCATCATCTGACGGCTCATGAGTAGCTCTTGATGATAGTCAAACTGATAAGTATATGGCTTAAATAAGTGTTTACGAGGCCAGGAGATAGGAGCCACACATGAGCCATCTGATGATGAGATTAAAAAACAAAACAGCTTGCAAATAGACTGGTTTTTAAACCCTGTGTCTCAGAAACAGATGAACATTTGGTGGCTCTACCATGGTCTTAGCAAATTGGTTGCCATCAGCCTCTGTGTGACTGCTAACTCTGCAACTTCTATGGCGGCCCTACTTTCAATCCCTGTCTTATTGTAGGCTTTCTTATTTTGCTGTTCCCCTCCACTGTACTTTACACTGCTTGTTCCAATTAGCTCCAGTGTATTCTCCTAAGGTCTCATGCACATGGCCGTAGCCGTTTTTGAGGTCTGCAAAACACGGATACTGGCCATGTTTGTTCTGTATTTTACGGAACATCCAGCCCTCTATAGAACTGTCATATCCTTGTCCGTAATACAGAGAAGAATAGGACATGTACTATTTTTTTGCGGGTGGTGCAGAACGGACACATGCCGCCTGCTATCTGCATCTTTTGCGACCCCATTCAAGTGAATGGGCCGCCTCCGATCCTCAAAAAATGCGGATCGGTTGCGGACAAAAACAACAGTCGTGCGCATGAGCCCTTGTGCTAGTTGGCAATGATGTGTTTTTCCATCTGTTTATGACCTGGCACTATTATTGAGATGGTCACTATCATAATGGAAAGTTCTGGTGTAAACACTTATGAGTCGGGAACATCTCTTACGTCTGATTCGGTGCAGAGCTTAGAAGACACTTCTGGAATCTGCTCATGACTGACAGGGATGATAAAACATTACAGTATTTTGTGCAGGAAACTGTTCACACGCTGTACTTTTCTCATTCTGTAAACAGCTCTGTGTGACCTTTCCCCTACTTGGCAGTGGAGGGCCCAGCGCTGTGTGATGAAGCTGTGTGTTTGTAAGAAGAACTGAGGCTGCCGTGGTATCATTAATGCAGACACACTCCTGCACATTGTGTGCTACTTAGGCTACATTCACGCAACCGTATGAATGAGTCCGCATCCATTCCGCAATTTTGCGGAACGAGTGCGGAGTGCGGACCCATTCAAAAGATGCAGTGTGCTGTCCGCATCCGTTGATCTGTGCTGCAGCTTTGCAAAAAATAAATAAATAGAACATGTCCTATACTTGTCCGCAAATTGCGTAAAAGAATAGGCGTTTTCTATGACAGCCGCATGTACGGTCCGCAAATTGCGGAACGCACATGGGCCTCGTGTCCGTGTGAATGTAGCCTGAGGCCTCATGCACATGACCGTTGTTCTGGTCCGCATCCGAGCCGCAGTTTTTGCAGCTCGGGTGCGGACCCACTCACTTGAATGTGGCCACAAAAGATGCGGACAGCACTCTGTGTGCTGTCCGCATCCTTTGCTCCGTTATAAAATATAACATGTCCTATTCTTGTCCGTTTTGCGGACAAGAATAGGCATTTCTACAATGGGCTGCCTGTTCCGTTCCGCAAGTTGCGGAAGGCACACGGGCGGCTTCCGTGTTTTGCGGATCCACAATTTGCGGAACGCAAAAAACTGAAAGGTCGTGTGCATGAGGCCTTATGAGAAAATGTATGACTGATCAGTGAAGGAATCAGAGCTGCTGCCTGGAACAAAGGGCTACATTGCAAAATTATAATCCCCCTCCCCAACTATGTGCATCCTACATGCTCTGGATCTAAAAATTCTCCACCCCCATCTTGTTATTAAACCTTGGGTGTCATTTAAATAGACCTGCGTTTTACACAGATCTCCCCCATCCCTTCCCCCTTCCTGATGTCCTGGATCCTAGCCACTCCCAAGTGTCGAATGCAATATACAAATGCCCATGCAACTATTTCAATGTAAAAAAAATCCTGTAAAAATGATAGTAAATGACCCCCTCTTGATGTCCCATGCAGACAAGAATATACCTGAGGCTGAGTTTGTTGCGGATTTGCCTGATTTTACTTTATGCATTGCAAAGGATGAAATCTGCAATGAAAATCCGCAAATATAATTAATATGCTGAAGATTTCACGATCAACACCAAGGCTTAATTTACACATGTAAAATCTGTGCAACATGTACAATAGATGAGGTTTTTTGAATTTCATTGACTTAGGCTAGTTTCACACTAGCACTGGCGATTCGGCAGGCCTTTTCCTCTGAACGCAGCTGTTTTCTTCCGGCCATATCATATTTGTGGTCCCCATTATAGTTAAAGGGGCCAGAGGAATGCAAAGAAATCAGGCAGGCTGATCCCTGCCGGAACAGCCTGCCGGATCTCTACCACTAGTGTGAAACTAGTAGCTGGTATAATACACATGTTGGAGACAAAAATGATCGAACACAGATGGAAAATCAGGAGTTTTTAGCAGAAACGGTTGGGTTTTACATTGCTTGTCTGAATGAGCCCTGAGACTGTGCTGAGGGGAAACAACAGATCAAACAAGTCAAATTGTATCCCTACGGCCCCTTTCACACAAGCGTGATTTCCGCACTGAATCCGGACCCATTCATTTTTAATCACTTGTGTGTTGCGTGAAAATCGCAGCATGTTCTATATTTTGCGTTTTTCACGCAATGCAGGCCCCATAGAAATGAATGGGGCTGCGTGAAAAAGTTTTTCACTGATGGTTGCTAAGAGATGTTGTTTGTAAACATTCAGTTTTTTATCACGCGCGTGAAAAACGCATCAATGTGCATTTCACCCCTGCGAAAAAAACTGAAACACTGAACGTAATCGCAGACAAAACTGACTGCAATTGCTTGCGAAATGGTGCGAGTTTTCCTGAACGGATCCGGATCTAATCCGGATTGTTCGTGTGAAAGCGGCCTAAGGGTTTGGCTAACATGGTGACATGTGTCGTGTGACTCCAAGTTGCAGAAAAATGACACAAAAATATGTGCAACTTATCTGCAACTTTCTGTCGATTGAATATTTTAGAGCTGTGATTTGGCTGTGAAAAAAACTGCTACGTAGCAGGTGATTTGAATGTCACGTGTGACTTCCATTACGTTCAATAGAGGAAAATGTGCGACACAAAATCCTACATGGCTGTATTTTTTGTGACACCATTGACGAACAGTACATGAAATGTCGCCGTGTAGCTGAACACTTTTTATTTAACTAGAGACACTGGGCTTTCCATTTTAATACAGCAAAGCCGGACCGTGGGGCGGTAGCCTTAGGGGAGGCTACCATGACGGGGGGTTGGTTTTTGGGAGACCCCAGGGGGTAGGGATTGGGTAGTTCAAGCAAGGGGGTGGAAATTGGGGGGTTAAATAGGGGAGTGCGGTGGGAAAAGGGGCCATTTTCAAGAGCTAACAGGCAATATTCAAGAACAGGCAGTAGTACTCATAGGCAATTGAGCTAGACGCGATGTTCGCGGAGTTGAGGGCAGCAGCAGCAGGAGGACGTGGAGATGGCTGGCTGCAGGAACAGGTCTGGCAGCTGCTGAGGGGGTGGCCGAGTGCTCTACTCCGCCTCAACCTTCACCATTACGGCCGCGGTGGTCTTGTCCGCCGGCGCGTCTTAGTCCGGAGGTGGCATCTTCATAGGCTCAGCGCCGCAGACAGAGCTTTTCACAGCAGCGCCGCAGACAGAGCTTTTCACAGGACCCTTCACGCCTGCAGGCGGCGGGTACGGCTTCAGGCGGCGGGTACGGCTTCAGCCCGAGCGCCCAGGTGTGGAAGGAATATGGTCAGTAGGTGGAGCCCACACGCAGGCCATGCAAGGTCTGCCCAGCCAACGATGAGGACCAGCAGGGATTCAGGAGCGGGTACGGCGGGCCCCTTCCAGGGACGTGAGAAAGGGGCCCCTCAGCGCAGCCAGTGTGGAGGAGAGATCAGGGCTGCTGCAGGCCACGCGGCAGGAGGGGGAAGGCTCCGCCTTTACTGAAGCTGTGAGTGAAGATGGGGGCTTCAACGTCTCTGTCTTCAACCCAGCCAGGGGACCTCCATTGGAAATCGCCTCGCCTGGATCGACGCAAGGGACCGGACATCAGGATACAGGATCTATGGCTGATGGGGTCACAGCATCCAGGCAGCCAGGTGAGATGCTCTGGGGACCTTTAGTTCAGTTAGGAGCTAATTCGACCGGGGGGGTTGTGGTCCCGCAGACGGATTTAGGTAGGGGGTTAGGGCAGTTGTTGGGGGGGTTTAGCGGGTTTGATATCAGGTTGGGGCGTGGGGATTGGGGGATAGCTCTAGCAGGGTTGGGGGTTCCGAGGTGGCCATGTCAGGTTTACGGGAAAACACTGTGTCGGGTTCAAATGCAAGCGGGGGTTCGGGGAGGAGGAAGCGGTGCGGTTGGACGATAAAGCGAGAGGGGAAGTCTACGTCTGTTTTGAGTGCCCGCTGGGGCACATTTAAAGCTGGAGGTGAGGGAGCGGATTTGGAAAGGGGAGCATGTGGATATATTTTCCCTTCTCCCCTTGGAAAAGTTTAATTTGGATAGAGTAAGAAAGGATGAGGGTAAGAAAGAGGAGAAGGAGAAGCGTAGACACCGTTTGATACCGTGGACGTTTGCAAATTGGTTACAGGCGTTCGCGATTTTTGCAAGCGTGATAGGTGAAAAGGCTCTGGAGTGTTGCTCGCCCCCTTTTTTGCTATTTAGACGCTATTGGGGAGGCTTACCGGGTGTATGGGGGCTAGCATGGCTGCGTTATGATGAGCAGTTCAGGCAGCGAAACGTGGTACGCCCCAATATTAGATGGAATCACAAAGATATCGCTTTGTGGTTGAAGGTGACGGTGCCAGTTCGGTCAGGGCAGTCCTTTCGAGGGTTATTTTGAGACATTTAGCCAATTTCTGGAATGGGCAGTAGTGGACGCGTCTGGTTGTGAATCTATCATTCACTATTTGGATGATTTCCTGTGTATTGGCCCCCTGGATTCGCGAGTTTGTTCTTTGTTGCTGCACACGTTGAATGTGCTGTTTGATTAGTTTGGGGTTCCCTTGGCAACGGATAAGAGGGTCGGCCCGACAACGGAATTGAGTTTTTGGGGGATAGTGATTGATTTGGTGTGGATAGAATGTAGTATCCCCCTGGACAAGTTGGAGGACTTAAAATGGGAAGTGGCTAGGGCAGGGTGGTTGCAGAAAATAAAATTACGTGAGCTTCAGTCACTCAATTTTGCGTGGCGGATCATGCCCATGGGAAGGATTTTTAGTAGGTGGTTGGCGAGGGCGACGGCAGGGGTAGCTGCGCCGCATCATTACATCAGATTGGGGCAGGAATTGAAGACGGATTTGCGGGTATGGAGCTCATTTTTGGAGAGTTATAATGGTTGTTCGCTGTTTATGGACAAAGTGGTGGATTCGTTCGATTTTTAGCTTTTTTCCAATGCCGCGGGGGGTAGTGGGTATGGTGTCTACTGCGGGGGTCAATGGTGTGCGGGTGGATGGCCAGATAGTTGGGTTAAGAACGGTTGGGTAAAAAATTTGGCACTGTTGGAACTAGAGTTGTTGCGATACCAAATTTTTGATTCGGTTTCGATACCATGAAAAAGTATTGCGATACTCGATACCATTCGATACCATGCAAAAAAAATAAACCAAAAAAGCCACGTGCATTCCGCATTTTAAAAAATGGCGAATCGCGCAGTTTTTATTAATTTTTTCTGTTCCGGCGTTCACCGCATAGATTTTTTTTTATATTTTAATAGTTTGGACTTTTCTGACGTGGCAATATGTAATATGTTTATTATTTATACATTTTATATGTGAAATTGGGAAAAGGGGGTGATTTATACTTCATAGTTTGGTGTTTGTTTGTTTTTTTTTTACTTTATTTATTTATTTTTACACATTTTATTTAATAACTATTTCCCCCCTTAGGGGCTAGAACCTGGGATTTTTTTCATCCCTTGTCCTATTCACCCTGATAGAGATCAGGGTGAATAGGACTTCACACTGTCCCTGCTGCTCTGTGCACACAGCATCAGGGATGCTACCATGGCAGCCAGGGCTTCAGTAGCGTCCTGGCTGCCATGGTAACCGATCGGAGCCCCAGGCTTACACTGCTGGGGCTCTGATCAGAAGCTGCCACTGCACCACCAATGAGGGGGAGGGGAGAGGACCTTGTGGCCACTGCCACCAATGATTTTAATACTGGGGGGTTGAGAGGGGCCGGCGCATGATTTTAATGGGATGGGGGTTGAGGGGGGGGCGCACTGTGCCACCAATGATAATTACAGGAGGCGGGTACTGGCAGATCAGCGGCAGTTAACCCCTCAGGTGCCGCACAGCTCCCTGTCAAGAGGCAGGGTGCCGGCAATGCGATTCTGCTGTCGGCGCCCGCCTCCTGTATTATGTGTTAGACTACTTTTCCTGGGTCCAGACACCAGACTTTAAGTATTAGGCTACACAGAGCGGCGCCCAGCGATGTCCCAGCACTTACTATTAGTCCTGGGCGCCGCTCCGTTCAACCGCAGTGCCCCATTACTGTCTCCTCTCCTGCTCCACATGCTGATTACTATCGGAGCGATGGGGAGGAGACATCAGCTTCACTAGTGCTTCTTCCTGCGCTGCGATTGGACAGCGCTACAGCCAGGGAGAAGGAACGCCTACTAGTGAAGCTGATGTCTCCTCCCCATCGCTCCGATAGTAATCAGCATATGGAGCAGGAGAGCAGACAGTAATGGGGCACAGCAGGTGAACGGAGCGGCGCCCATAAGTGCTGGGACATCGCTGGGCGCCGCTCTGTGTAGGAAAAGTTGTATCATTGGTGGCGCAGTGCGCCCGCCCCTCCTCCACCCCTCTCCCCGTTCATTGGTGGCAGCGGCAGCAGCACAGGGGGAGGGAGGACAGCTTCCTTCTCCCTGTGCTGCTGAGAGAACATGAGCGCGCCGACAGCAGCGCGCTCATGTTCAGAGATACTAGACTGCACAGAAGCGCAGCCCAGTATCGAAAAAATTTAAATCCCGGTATCGTATCGATACCAGGACAAAAGTATCGATTGGGTATTGAAATTTCGATACCCGCAACAACCCTATTGGAGTGTTTGTCACGCAATACGTGGGTGATGGCAGTACATGTACCCGGGGTTGACAACTGTATCACTGATGCTCTCTCTCGTTCACAGTGGGAGCGTTTCAGGCAATTGGCTCCAGAGGCAGAAGAGACAGAGAGTTGTCTGTGGGAACTTCTGGAGGCACCGTAGCAGGGCTTATCCGGTCACCATTGCCGCCCGGTACGTGGGAGACTTACTCAAAAGCCTGAGGGTGTCGGGAATAATGGAAGGCTAGGTTGGGTGTGGGAAATGAGGAGTTGGAGATACCGCTGTTGTTGTTTATAGGGCATTGTAGGGAAGAGGGATGGTCTGTTTAAAAAATTAACAGTTGTATGGCTGGGTTAGCTTTTGGTTTTAGGCCTCATGCACACGACCGTTGTTTGGTTCCACATCCGAGCCTCCGTTTTTTGCGGCTCGGATGCGGACCCATTCACTTTAATGGGGCCGCAAAAGATGCATCCGTTGCTCCGTTCCATGGCCCCGCAAAAAAAATAGAACATTTCCTATTCTTGTCCGTTTTGCGGACAAGAATAGGCATTTCTACAATAGGCCGTCCGTTCCGTAAATTGCGGAAGGCACACGGCGGCTTCCGTTTTTTTGTGGATCCCGCACAGTCGTGTGCATGAGGCCTTAGGCTGGGGAAGATGATGGACATAACAAAGTCCTTTTTAGTTATAAGGGCCTTAAAAGGCTGGCGTTGATTGCGGGCGGGGGTGGGCGATCGGAGGCCGGTGTTGTTTTCCTTGCTTTTAAGGTTGGGGGATCAGTTGGAATTGGAAAGGGTCTGTAGTTCACTGTGGGAGACGCGGCTGTTTCGACTAGCTTTTTCGCTGGCTTTATTTAGGGCGTTGCATTTAGGTGAATTGGTTTGTCCAACGGTTAGTAGAGTGGGGGGGTTCTTTGGGGATGACGTGGACCTATTCCCAGATAGAGTGGAGTTTTTCATTAGGAGATCGAAGATGGATGTGGAGGTTAGAGGGTGCAGGGTGGTGCGATCCCGGGTTGCTTGATGTGTCCGGTACACTGCATGCGGGTGTATGGAACGGAGGTACGGGGGGAAGTTTCTCCTTTGTTGGTACATGCGGATGGTTCTTTCCTCTCCTGTTTTCAGTTTACGGCGGTTTTCAGGAGGTGTTTGGTTCAGTTGGGGGTTGGACAAACAGGTTATTCTAGTCATTCTTTTAGAATTGGGGCTGCCACTGAGGCGGCGGCTCGATGGGGATTGGGGGATGAAGTGATAAACAGAATTGGGAGGTGGGAATCCATTCGGTTTCGGTCAAAAAAAAAAAGTGGGGGGAAATGAGAGGGTTGGTGAATTTTCGGCAGGGTTGCTTCTTGGTGTTCTTTGTTTATCTCGTTGCAGGTTCGGATGCAGCGTTAGTTTGAATATTAGGACATTCTTTTGTCTTCTGAGGAGCCATCCGGGCAGCGGTTCAGTTGGATAGTCAGCAGCTTGGGTTTGCTCATGCGGTTGCGGTGGTAAGATGGCTGGGTCGTAGGGGTATGGTGTGGGGCGGGGTTTTGCCGCAGTTTAATAGGTTCATCAAGCAGGACAGAGCCCCAGATGTATTAGTTGGCACAGCCTTTTAGGAAGTTAGTGAGGGATATAAAATTTGATTTACTCAGGTTGTGGGCGTTATTCCCGAAGCTCGTGACGGTGTGGTCCGATATTGTTCCGCGGAAGGTATGGCGGAGTGCACGCTCGGGTGAAAGTTAATAGGGCAATTGGACGTTTTATGGGAAGGAATGGGGCAATAGCAGTGAGGCACAGGGAACTGGAAAAAGGTATTGGGGGTTTCTGGCGGGCTAATAGAGTTCACCTAAACGCAGTAGGTTTTTGTGGTGTCTGGCTTTATAGAAGGGCATCGAGACTGCTGTACGGGTGTGGAGGGACGCGCAGGCTTAAGAGGTCAAGCCTGTGCGTTGTGGCGGTCCTTGAAGTTGGAGAGATTCTCAGGTGAGGAGGATGGGAGGCCTCCACGGTTGGGGCTGGACTCCCATGGTTGGCGGTTGGTTGTGGCTGACTTTTTGGGGGCCATCAGTGGTGCCTCCGAGCTGGCGCTCAACGGCTGGAGGAAAGACAGCTCCCCCCGGTGGGGTTAATTAGTTTGTTTGGGGCTTCAAGGACCTCCCCCTTTTTGATTTAGGAATATATGTTAATGGTATTTATATAAAGGTTATTTATATGTATTTTATGTTAATAAAACGGCTGCTGTGGCCAATTTATTCTAATACGGTGTCCATGTCTTATTGGGGGTTGTAAGGTATGGGATTTGGGGTTTGGGGAGGCACAGGGCAGTAAGTAGTAGAAGGGATCGAGCGGAGGATAACCAATACCTCTGTCATTAATTGTTAATGGGTCATATGCAGGAAATTTTTTGTGTTATGGAAAAAGTCTTGTGCCAAAAAAGGTCTTGGCAATTTTCATACAGGGTCATAAATCAACGTGTAACTATTATTAACGTACCTGAGCATAGTTCAAGGGCATTTTGGCAGTTCATTAAAATCATAGAGCCCATTTAAACAACCTCTGCCCTAGCTCCTTCGACACACACACCTGCCTATAGCACTAGATCCACCTCTGTCCGTCCTGCTGCGCACGTGACAGGGTAATGTGCACCTATATACTGAACCAGAACCTATGGAGCGGGATTATATGAGGGGGGATTGTCCTTAGGTCTCATGCACACGGCCGTTGTGCGTCCGTTCCATGCATTAGGGACTGCAATTTGCCGTCCCCAATGCACTGGCAACGTCCGTGCAGCAGCTGGGACGGATCGAGACCCATTCAACTTGAATGGGTCCGTGATCCGTCTGCATCGCAAAAAAATAGAACAAGTTTTTTTTTTTGCGGTGCGGATGCACGGCCAGAAACATCACGGAAGCACTCCGTAGTGCTTCCATGGGGTTCCAATTCGTGCTTCCGTTCCGCATCTCCGAGATTGCAGACCCATTCAAGTGAATACGGCCACGGGCACACAACTTCTGTGTGCATGAGGCCTGAGACTTCTAAGGTCTTCTACCCACAATAAGTGGGGCAGCTCATAGGCCAAACTATCCACAGAGCAGCGGCTTGATGGATTTGAATTTGGAACTCCCAGAACGCTCCATACACTTCTATGGGAGTTCCCTGAACAGCCAAGCACGTGTGCATACAAGTTGTAGTTTTTTAAGTTCTGCGTCCAAAGTTCGGGTTATCGAAGAATCTCGTTACGGATTCCAAATTCCGTTATGGTCTAAATTCCGTTAAGTTCGCTCAACACTACTAACGACCGTTCATGCGAACAATCGTTAGCAATTATCTGCCAAAACATCGGGCAGTGTATTACAGGTTTTAAAGTAGGAAGCATTTGGTAAGCAGCAGGCACTTGTAACTTGTCCCTATTGATTTAAAATGGTTTCCAAGACTTTATAACTGAAGACCTATCCTCTGAATAGGTTATCAGTACCTTATTGCTGGAGGACACCCAGGACCCCCACCCATCAGCCGTTTGAGAAGGTACCGGGGCTCCTGTGAGCGCCGTGGCCTTTTCCCTGCTCACCAAGCACAGTGCTGTACATACTATAGTGACTGTGCTTGGTATCGCAGCTCAGTCTTATTCACTTCCATGGTCAGATACTGATGATCTATCCTAAGGAGGAGGATAGGTCATCAGTATTAAAATTTTAGAAACCCCTTTAACAACCATATAGCACTCACGGCTCTGATGCAATTACAACCCTGGTAGCTATGCCACTCATGGTGCAATTATAATATTAGTGGCTCGAAGGGTTTTGTTGTTTACTTTTTTGTTAAATTTCTTTACTTTTCAGGAGTATTCCAGACTTTGGTCGGCTATGGTAATCAGCAGGGAGTAAGGGCTTATGCGAATGTAAGGGCTCCATGCCCGTGCTGTAGACCGCAAAATGCACCGTGGAGCAGCCACACTTGAATGAGGTCCGCGATCCGCATCCTATGGTCCACACCGCAAAAAAGTAGTACATGCACTACTTTTTTGCGGTGCGGAGGCACGCACAGTAAATCCACGGAAGCACTCCGCAGTGCTTCCGTGGGCTTCCGAACCGTGCCTCCAGTCCGCATCTCCCGGATTGGGGACCCATTGAAGTGAATGGGTCCGCGATCCATGATGCACATGGCCGGTGCCCGTGTATTGCGGACCCGCCGTATGCGGGCCGCAATGCGGCCACGGCCGGGCAACGGCCTGTGCATGAGCCCTAACAGAGATGCTTTTATGGTAATCTATACCGTGGAGAAATTAGGAGGAGACATACGGGATAATTTATTAAGACCAGAGTAACCCCTATATCTGGCGGTGGATCCTCCGAAGTTAGAAGAGGTGCCATCCTCTACATAACTTCGGAGCATCCAACGCCATTTCTAAATCTAGGCCAGTTTAGGCCTTGCTGTCTTACATTTAGACCATTACTAACCTAGGCCTTGCTGTCTTACTTTTAGACCAGTTTCTATGCCTAAAACAGGCATAGAAAATGATGAATGAGATGGTCTTGCCAGCCTGTCCCCTTCCCCGCCACGCTCACTATTTTTAGACCTGAGTCAGCAGGAAAAATTCACAGATTGCGGTGCAAGTAACACGATTAATATAGGCGTATTTCTGAATAATAAAAGACCCCCATAATTTAAAATCAGAACTGCTTAGGGTCAGGTTTCTACTTGCAGTTTTGGAAGCCAGAATTAAGAGTGGATCATAAAAGCAGAGAAAATATAAAGCACAGATATGACAGATTCTCTTTTTTGAATTCAGTCCTGATTTTGACTTTCAAAACTGCAGGAAGAAACCTGACCGTGTGACCATACTCTTACTATACAAAAAAAATGTCCCATTAAATAAACTGGCTATTGTTTTCCATGACACAGCAGAGAGAAATGTGAGGGACGATGCATATTACAGTCCTATTGCCTGCTTCACCTTTGTCCTACTTCCCCATATCAGGCAATGCAGCTGGCTAAGTCCTAATAATATTCCAGCAAACAAATATGACACACCCTGACCCGATCTCTGTATATGTATCAGGGCAGGCAAACAAAGGGAGGAGAGTGTACTGATGTGACTCTTCAATGGTCAAAACCTCACCAGCAGTTTATAAAGTATTCTGAATATTTCCAGTCAGGGATATACAGCAGGGATCAGCACCCTTTGGCACTCCAGCTGTTTGGCAACAACATTTCCAGAATGCTTAATTGACTTCTATGGAAGCTGCAAGAACAGCTAATTAACTGTGCATGCTTGGAGTTGTAGTTTCGCAGCAGCTGGAGAGGCTGAAGATTGCTGACCACTGGTATACAGTAAACACTATACATGCAGCTACTATCAGGCCTGTGAGAAGTGGAGGCCGAGCTCAGCCTGTTCCCATCCTCCTTTCTTAGGCTGCCTGCGGCATGAATTTCCATGCAGATTTTTATGCGTTTCAGTTTCTGTGGGTTTTGGTGCCGATTTGTTGAGGTTTTGCCTCAGATCTTATCCTTGCATTGAAAAGGCTCCCAAAAATCACAAAAACAATTGACATGCTGTGCAGCACGCCAGACCTGCAGGGTATTCGCCACAGTGAGGTCACGGTATGGGCAATCGAGGGTTACTCACTTTTCTGAGGAGAACCCTGGGCAGGCATGCAACAGTGAAGGAGAGGTAGACACTAGTTCCTCTGGGGCACGCTCTGTAGATAGGGACCAGGCCTGATGGTGTGTGAGGTGCCCTGGATGTTGCAGGTGTTTTGAGTGCCTTAGGTAAGGTCCCTTTAAGAATCGTGACGCCAGTGCCTGTAACGGTGGCACACCGGTTTGCAGGAGGAGAGAGTACACAGTTGGTAAACCAAACGTTGCTTTACTTTAGACAACAGTCCAACTTTATACAATCGGTTGCAGGGGTGTATAATGCAGTCGTTTACAGTACATATGCACAGCAGGTTTCAATCTTGCAAGATACTTGGAGGGTATACAGTTAATGCTTTGCAGTACAATGCTGCTCTAGCCCCACAGCTATTCTAGCTGGCTGGATCCCAAGGCCCGGATGCCTAATTGCTGGCTTAAATCCTTGGTATATAAATTCCTTCCTCCAGTATTGGCACTTGCTTGAGGCTACAATACCTTATTTTCCTAGCTGTCTTCACTGCTGGATTGGAAAGGTGACTGCAGGTTTCTCCCAGGAGGTGCTCTCCTACTACTGGGGTATCTCAACTGAGCTATCCTTAGCTTCAGGCTGACTAGGTGACTCCTCTAGTCCCCTGGAATACACTAAGGCCTCTTTCACACTTGCGTTGTCCGGATCCGGCGTGTACTCCACTTGCCGGAATTACACGCCGGATCCGGAAAAACGCAAGTGTACTGAAAGCATTTGAAGACGGATCCGTCTTCAAAATGCTTTCACTGTTACTATGGCAGCCAGGACGCTATTAAAGTCCTGGTTGCCATAGTAGGAGCGGGGAGCAGGGGAGCGGGGGAGCGGCATACTTACAGTCCGCGCGGCTCCCGGGGCGCTCCAGAATGACATCAGAGCGCCCCATGCGCATGGATGACGTGCCATGCGATCACGTGATCCATGCGCTTGGGGCGCCCTGACGTCACTCTGGAGCGCCCCGGGAGCCGCGCGGACGGTAAGTATACTGCTCCCCCGCTCCCCACTACACTTTACAATGGCTGCCGGGACTTTAGCGTCCCGGCAGCCATGGTAACCACTCTAAAAAAGCTAAACGTCGGATCCGGCAATGCGCCGAAACGACGTTTAGCTTAAGGCCGGATCCGGATCAATGCCTTTCAATGGGCATTAATTCCGGATCCGGCATTGCGGCAAGTCTTCAGGATTTTTGGCCGGAGCAAAAAGCGCAGCATGCTGCGGTATTTTCTCCGGCCAAAAAACGTTCCGTTCCGGAACTGAAGACATCCTGATGCATCCTGAACGGATTTCACTCCATTCAGAATGCATTAGGATAATCCTGATCAGGATTCTTCCGGCATAGAGCCCCGACGACGGAACTCTATGCCGGAAGACAATAACGCAGGTGTGAAAGAGCCCTAACTCTCCCCTGTCTGGGCCGTCCTATATATAACTAGGGCTCTCTAGCTCCCTCTAACGCCTGGGAGGCTAAACTGCACCCTGACAGGCCTGACACCCAGATAATACAGGGAAATCCATACACATGACAGTAAATGCAATAAACACATTAACCCTTGTGTAGTGCCCACCTTTACCTAGTGGGACACTACAGCTGGGAATTTCTAAATCCGCACAACAGGTCAATTTCCACACGGAATAAAAAAGCAAAGTGTACATGACGGGGGTATTGGTTATCGCTCGCTCGCCCCTTCCACCCTTACCTATTCCTTCCGGGCTTTACCCCCTCCCCACACCAATACACCTAACCACCCCAAAATAAAACTCAGACAACTGATTGGAATGTATTGTCCACAGCAGCCGTTTTATTAAATATAAATACATAAATAACCGTAATAACAATATTAACTAACGGGTGAGGTCCTTGAAGCCCCAAAAACACAGAGCTGTCGCACCGGGGTGAGTCATTTTTGCCTCCAGTCGTAACACCCCAGCTAGGAAGCACCACAGAATGGCCCCGCCCCTCCATCCACCACAACAGCTCGCCCACCATGGGAGTCCAGCCCCAACCGTGGGGCCCTCCCAACGTCCTCAAGTTCCACCGTAACCAACTCCAAGGACCCCCCACCGCCAACAACGCACAGATTTGATCCCTCAATTCTGTGCATTCCTCCACATCCTCAGAGCCACGTCAATCCCCTCCTGCAGAGCCAAGCACCACATATCCAGCCCTACTGCATTCAGATGCACCCCATCTGACCTCCAAAGACCTATCTTGGCACCAACTCCATTTTCCAACTCCCTATGTCTGACCACCACCGCCCCATTCCTATGCATAAAATGCCACACTGCCAGATTAACCTTCACCCGGGCCTTGTTCACCGCCTCCATCACCGCCTCCACCGACCGTGCCTGCCTCCAAACTTGTCTCAGGACTATATCCAACCACACAACCACCAAACCCAGGAACAACGACTACAACCGAAGCATATCCCACTTGATCTCCTTCACCAACTCCCTGATAGGCCTTGACGCCAAATCATTACCCCCCGCATGGACCACCAGCACATCAGGCGCTCTATCCATCCGTACAAAACGATGTACCACTGGCAGCACCCCCTCCAAACCATGCCCCTACGCCCTATCCATCTTACCACTACCGACTCCCGGTCAAACCCCCACTGTTGGCCGGTTGGCCGAACTGCTGCCCGGGCGGCCCCCCAGAAGACATGTGAATGCCCCAATATCCACTCCAGGGCGGGTGCTGCACCTGTAACGAGAAAATAATGCAAGAACACTTCCAAAACCAAAACAAAAATTTTCTTCCTTCAGCCGCACATAAAACTTAAAACGCACTGATTCCCAACGCCCAATCCGCTTTATGACCTCCTCCCCCAAACCCAACCTTGCCACTTCAGTCGCTGCCCCAACCGCTCTAAACACTTGTAAAACACCGCTGAAAATTGGAAACGGGACAAGAAAGATCCATCCGCATGCGTTAACAGTGGAGACAGCCCCCGCCCCATACTCCCGAAGACAGCGAACCGGACACATATCGCACTCCGCAATCTGAAACAAAACAACTCTACGTCCCCTACCCTCTACATCCGTCTTTGAACGTCGAATCACAAACTCCACCCTATCGTGAAACAAGTTCACATCATCTCTTATGAGCCCACCCAACCTGTTCGCCGACGGACACACCAGCTCACCCACACAAAGAGCCCCAAAAAACGCCAGAGAAAAAGCCAAACAAAATAACCTAACCTCCCACTCCGAAGTACACACCCCCCTCAGCTGGCCAGCCAACTCCAACAGTAAAGCGAACTAAACCGGCCTTCTGGCCTTCTCCCCCGTCTGCAACCTACACCAACCCCTCAATGCCTGCAAAACTAGAAACGACTTAGTGAAGTCGGACATCCGTCTCAATTTAAAACCAAACGCCAGACCCGCCATATAACCGTTAATCTTACTCACTGACCATCCCTCCTCCTTACAGTGACCCAGGAACATCAATAATGAAAACTCCCAATCCTCCAACCCCACGCCCAGATCCCTACACCAATAATGCCAAGCCCTCAAATACATAGCCCACGTACCGGGTGCCAAAGATACTTGAATGAGCCCGGTTACGGTTCCTCCAATATCTCCCACAGGCAGGCCGGACATGGCAGTCCAACCGCTTACGCCTCTGGGGCCAATCGCCAGAAACTATCCCACTGCGAACGAGAAAGGGCGTCAGCAATACAATTTTTAACCCCCGGCACATGCACCGCCACCACCCAAGCTTTAAGCTCCAAGCACTCCAACACCAAGCGCTGAAGGAGTCGTACCACTAAAGGCGACAAAGCAGACAACCCATTTATTACTTGAACCACCCCCAGGTTATCACAGTAAAAACTAATCTTCCTATTCTGAAAACGACCCCCCCACAGCAAAACTGCCAAAACAATAGGGAACATCTCTAATAACGCCAAACTCCTCACCCAGCCGCGCTCGAACCACACGACCGGCCAACATCCAGCACACCGCTGACCTCTACAGAACGCCCCAAAACCGGAACCACCCACAGCATCCGTAAACAGTTTGAAATCGAACGAATTAACAACCTCCCCCATGAATAACGAGCGACCGTTGTATCGTTATAGAAAAGAACTCCAGACTTTCAAGTCCACTCGTAATTCTTTCCCCAACCGGACGTAATGATGTGGAGTGACCACCCCCGCGGTTGCCCTAGCCAACCGCCTGCAAAAAACCTTACCCATGGGCATAATACGGCAAGCAAAATTGAGTTTCCCAAGCAGTGACTGAAGCTCCCGTAATTGTAACTTCTTCTTCTCCTGAGCTTTTTTAACCTCCCCCTGCAAATCTACCAATTTATCCAACGGCAATCTACACTCCATCTTTTCCGAATCAATCACAATCCCTAAGAAACTCAAACCCGTAACCGGACCCACAGTTTTCTCCGCCGCCAATGGAACCCTAAAAGATTTAAAAAGCGAACTTAATGTTTCTAACAATGAACAAATCTGCGACCCCGGGGAACTGATGCACAAAAAATCATCCAGGTAATGAATCAGAGATGCACAACCTGACGAGTCCACGACAGCCCACTCCAGAAACGAACTGAACGTTTCGAAATAGGCGCACGACAAAGAACACCTCATGGGCAAGCAACGATCAACGAAAAAAAAACCTTTCCAAAAACAACCCAACAAATGCTGCCACTCCGGGTGCACGGGCAATAACCTGAATGCCGCCTGGATATCCGTTTTCGCTAACAGTGCACCTTTCCCAAAACGCTTCACCCAAGAAACCGCAGCGTCAAATGAAGTATACACCACCGAACATAATGCGGTGTCAATATCGTCATTGGCTGAAGAGCCCTTCGGAAATTACAGGTGATGAATAAGGCTAAACTTGATCGTCTCCTTCTTGGGGACCACCCCCAGCGGTGACACCCGTAGCTCCGGAAACAGCGGCTCCTGAAACGGACTCGCCATCCGCCCCAGCAAAACTTCCTTGTTTAGTTTCTCTGTCACCACCGGATGTTCCCTAGCCAACCGCGAATTCTTCCTCAATAACGCCCCCCCCCCCCCCCCCGACACGTACGGAATCCTGAAACCCTCAGAAACCCCCCCAAATTAAGGCCGCTGCCTCCCTATCAGGGTACCTAGCGAGATAAGGCTCTATCTTTTCCAACCGCACCGGCGTCACCCCCTTTGCTATTAGCATCCCCCACTTTCTGCCTCCCGCCCCTAAAGCATCTCGCCGCACTATGGCTCCCCCCACATCCTAAGCATTCGTGCTTAAATTTGCATTTAACCCTGAATCGACAAATTCCTTTGTTAAAAGCAAAGCACAAGCCCTTTGCTGATGCCGTTGCCGCGTTAAAGGACCCCACACTGCCGGCCTCACCCCGAAAGGGCTGCTCCGATCGAACAGGCGCCGTAATTTTTAACCACAAGGCTATGTCCTGGTGGTCTCACCTCATTTCCGGACGCACCGCCGAGCGTCCAAGTAACAAAACAGCGCTGAGCAATTCTCTGGTGCCCTCTCCCCAATCACACTTGCCAATATCGCAAACACTTGCAACCAATTGGCAAACGTCTGGGGTATTAATCTAAAAAGGCGTTTCTCTTCGTCCTCTTTTTTCCCCTCGTCCTTTCGCACTCTATCCAATTGGAACCTTTCAAGGGGAAGCAGAGAGAATATCTCCAAGTACTTCCCTTTCCAGATCCGCTCCCGAACATCCGACTTTAAATGTGCCCCCAACGGTCCCTCTAAACAAACGTAAACTTCCCCTTTCGCCTTATCATCCAACTGCCCACTATCCACTTCCGCCTCTCCCCCGCCTGCATCTGCATAGACACCCCAACACCCGGTAACCCCCGCCGAGGCTCCACCACTGACCCTGAACTTCCCGGCAAACCCTGCACCCCCCCACGCTTGTAACGGTGATCATCCTCCCATTCCCCAGCTCGCCCCCAACCCCGCCAAACCACCCAGAAACTGCCCCAGACCCCTGCTTAAATCCAATTGGGGCCCACTGCCCCCCCCCAGCCCCCAAACCTTGCACTACCCACAAAAGCTCACCTGGCTGCATCTCATCAGATCCAACACTTTACCCTGTCCCCTGGAAGTACTGGGACCAGGGATGCTGAAGTCAAACAGCTCCCCAGCCGGATCCCGGGGGGCAGGGCTTCTATCTTCACTCTGCCTCCTAGCAGAGCTGGGACCGGATGCCAGGTAAGACTCCCATTCAGCAACAGGCTCCCGGCTGCGGCGACTGCCCTCTTCACCCTGTCCCCTGACCCCATGCAGGCCAGGGATGCCCGGGTTAACCTCTTTACTGCCGATCACGTAGGGGGCGCAGCTTCTCAACACATTCACAGCCGAGGGCCTGCTGTTTTCTGCCACTCTACACAGCAGCCCCGTACAGCAGAGCATTCCTCCCACGCCGAGAGGCCGCCCCCCGCCAGGGATTGAGGGGGCGCCTGCCAAGCCAGGTCCCGATCCCACGCTGCCTCCGATAGTTGAAAGAGATGACCGAGCCCGGCCATCCGCCTACTGGTTGGATTCCTTTCACGTCGGGGCCTGCCGGAGGGAGCTGGGACTGGCGGAACCCGACGTAAAGGGTCCTGAGAAGGGCTCCTGACGTGGCGCTGAGCCTGAAGGGGGGGGAGAAAAAAGGACTATAGCGCGCCGGCGGCCTCGCCCGCCGCGGCCGGATCACAGGCCGCTGAGGCATAACAGGAGCCTCAGCCTCCCCCTTCAGCAGCCTCTGAACTTGCTCCTGGGCCCATTCTGACCCACGCACCTCCGCCGCTGCCCTCAACTGCCGAATTGCCGCTTCAAGCTGCTCCATCGCTCCAACAGGTACTCCCAGCTTCACTTCAGTAACCAAAATGGCTACCGTCTTTCACCTCCCTATGCATTTAACCCCTTCGCTCCTCCCCCCTCCCACAACTGGACCAATCCGAATCCTCCTTCAACCCCCCCTTATTCCTTTAACCAACCCCTCTCCCAGCCCACCAATCTAAGACCCCCCAGGGGCTCCCTAAACCAAACCCCCCGTCATATTGGCCTCCCCTCAAGGGCTCCGCCCCAGTCCAGCCATTGCCTTAGATTTGTCTAATCTCTTACACTTTGCTGGCACTGTGTTACGCTGCAGTTTTTCCACACGAGAATCCGCACGGAAGAAATGAGCGAAATCTGTAACGTGTGCAGGTGGCCTTAAGGTTTGTGTGAATCTGCACAGGGCTCCACAATCGCAAGGCTCTACTACAAAGGGTATGGCGCGACTGTGTGGTAATGCTATGGACCACCAAAGAGAGCAGCACCTTGTCTTGTCCACTGCCGGTGATGCACACTAGGGTGGTCATTACTACTCCTAATGAGCATCATCTTGGTGATCAATATTCCCCTTATATATCACACAATACAGGGGGCACAGCTTGCAGCATGGTGGCATGTTGACAATGAACTACAGTGATAAGTTTGACTGTGACACAAGGTGCCATATATACAGACTTTGTAAGATGTTTCCATGCTAATATACTGCAGGTCCCCTATGGACATACCTGCCAGGTCTACCAGGACATCCCAGAAAAAAGGGGAGACTCCCGGAAGAGTCACCAGACTCATGCATAGCACATGCCTACAGATACATTGGTTTAATCCTAGTTCACACACTCATTCTGCCTTCCTAAAGCCACCACTAGAGGGAGCTTACGAGCTTATTGCATTCCATCATTGGATTCAATGTACAAATGTATGCAGTAAGTTCCTGAGCTAGTGGTGGCTGCAGGCAGATAGAATACTATCATTCAGCTATAATGCTCCCCCCACTTCCCCATATGCCCAGGCCCCTCACACAGATACTAGGAAGACTTGTCCCCGTTGCGATCTGCTATTGGCTGCCCAACCCCGTCGCCAGATGTTTTGATCTGAGGGTCAGGGAGATGCAGTGGCAGCCGTGCAGGCATCAGAAGTAAAATGGGTACCGGGGAGCAAGGTATGAACAACCTATGTGAGGGTCCCGGTCATAAGAGGGGGCATTATAGGGGTTGTATAACCCCTTTAATACTAATAAACTATGCTCTGGATAGGTCATCAGTATCTGATCGGTGGGGGTCCGACACCCGAGTAGCACCGCAGCCTCCTCCAGCTTCTCCTGGACTATGTGACGACTCGTTTGATCACATCGCCTAGGTCAGTGATGGCTAATCTTTGACAGACAGAGTGCCCAAAATGCAACCCAAAACTCACTTATTTATTGCAAAGTCCCCAACAGCAATTTCACCTGAATACTACAGTCCAATACAGTATATCTTCCATGTACTTTATCATTAAGCTATAATAGTCTGCCTACATTCAGTGCGCTGCATGTGCTGTTCATGATGAAGGGCAGGAGAAGTCTAAGAC
This sequence comes from Bufo gargarizans, assembly GCF_014858855.1. Lineage (NCBI taxonomy): Eukaryota > Metazoa > Chordata > Amphibia > Anura > Bufonidae > Bufo > Bufo gargarizans. Next base: position 478,907,339 of record NC_058084.1, on the reverse strand, counting down.
ATATTGGTACACCCTAGACTTTTTCAAGGGTGCGAGTGCCCACAGAGAGGGCTCTGAGTGCTGCCTCTGGCACCTGTGCCATAGGTCCGCCACCACTGACCTAGGCGCAGCTCAGCCCCGTAGCACTGAATGGGGCTGAGCTGTGATACCAAGCATAGCCAGTATACAATGTAGGTGCTGTGCTTGGTGAGCAGGGAGAAGGTTGTGGCACTACTGTGAGCACCGGTGTCTTTTTAAAAAGCTGATCGGCGGTGGTCCTAGGTGTCAGACCACCACCAATCAGTATTGAAGTCTCGGAAAACCCCTTTAATTAGTACATACGGTAAGTTGGGCCAATTTAATGTTAAAGGATAAAAATTCACCTTAAAAATTTCAGCTGTCAAAATCTCCTTAAAAATGTCTGTGTCCAATAGATGCTCCGTGACACCCGGCAAATTGGACTGGAAGCTCCTATAGGCAAGCAAATTTTAGACATGAACAGATTATTAGCTTAGTGGAATACAGAAAAATGTGTCCCATATAAAGAAGGTTTTATGTCCAAAAAAACAAATTCAACATAAAAATTTGGGTGTAATTACATTTTACTCATTTAGGGCCAGAAAACTGAAAGTACACTCCCCTCCCCAGCCTGCAAGATTCTGCCAGAAATCAGCAGTTCTTGGTTGTTTGCTTTACTTTTCCTGAACCTTTCTTCCCTAGTAATAGAAAGTGGGTGTGATCGAGATGTTTTTTTGCTCCCTGTCCCATTCTCTATACAACCTTACTCCTCATTGGCTCGCGTGGACACGAGGGCTGTGATGCAGGCGGCACTGTTCTGTTGCTTGTTTACTGGTTTCTCTGGAGAGCTGGATGAGTCCACAATGTTATTTGCGTTCCTGGAAATGCCCGAGGACAAAAAAAGTAAAAAGTCAGAGGGGGAGGGGGATCCAGAGAACGTGTGAGGACTCAGATTGGATGAACTTGTGTGGTACATGCCGGTCATTCACAAACATCAGTCAGGGTCATCCCATGGTGAACACATTCTTATCCTAAAGAAAACATGTGTACGGCCTGTATGTATGTCTGCAGATGATGGTCATTATACTCTGGAGATGATGAATGGATTAGTATGTGTTCCCATGTGCTGAGATTTGCATTTTATTTTAAATTTGGGAGATTGAATGTTACAATAAAAGAAATAGGATTTTGCTGTAACGAAACCAACAGGAATTGCAAATTTGCTAATTTTCCTAATTTTCAAATTTACTATAAAAATTCCAGGAAAAATTCTATGAATCTGATAATGCAGAGTTTTGGCAATTATCGCATCTCCACAGGATACACCATAAGGGCTCATGCACACGAACGTATTTTCTTTCCGTGTCCGTTCCGTTTTTTTGACGGGCAATGTGCAGAACCATTCATTTCAATAGGTTCAAGAAAAAAAAACTGAAGTTACTCTGCGTGCATTCCGTTTCCGTATGTCCGTTCCGCAAAAAGGTAGAACATGTCCTATTATTGTCTGCATTACTGACAAGGATAGGACTGTGCTATTAGGGGCCGGCTGTTTCGTTTTGCTAAATACGGAATGCACACGGACGTCATCCGTATTTTTTACGGATCAGTTTTTTGCGGACTGCAAAATACATACGGTCGTGTGCATGAGCCCTAAATGTCCCACCCATAGGGGCCCTGTGTCACGATCGCTGTGAATGGAGAGAACAGGGCATGCACAACCCCCTGTCCATTCACATCAACTGAGAGGTGAGAACCCGTTCTCTGGGACACGTACATTTTGGACATTTAAAGTGGTTGTCTCACCTCAGACATTGGTGAAAAAATTGCTAGGATATGCCACTGATGTCCGATAGCAGCTGGTCCCAGAGGTGGGACGCGCACCTATCTCCAGAACGGGACACTCCGAAATGAACAGAGGGTGCCACCCTTCATTTATTTCTATAGATGTTCTGAAAATGGCCGACTGCTGGCTTGGCTATTACAGGCAGTCCCATAGGGGTGAATGAAGAAGTGGCCGCGCTTGCGCAGTGCGCTCTCCATTTATTTCTAGAGAACTTCAGAAAATAGTGAAGCACGCTGACATGGGTATTCTCAGAATTCCCATACAAATCAAAGGAGCGCATGCCACGCACGTTCTGGAGATAGGAGTGGGTCTCACATGTTTTTGACATTGGTGGCATATCCTAGCGATATGCCACCAATACCTGAGGTGAGACAATATGCTGCAGATATGGTATAAACGTCAAGATTGAAATGACCCTTTAAGATTGTGCAAAAGTTCACAACCACAGTTTTAAAACAAAGAGTGGACATAAAAATAGTGCACAACAATGGCAAATTCACTTGACAATATATGGCTAAACCCTCACACTGGTATTAAAATGAGACTTTCGCCAATATATTCTTATATCAAGAACATACCAGAGCCCGCACACCTCGTCAAGGTCTCTCAAAGTGGCACGGGACCTAATGCTAACCTACCTACTGTATGCCATATAAGTAATTATTGATAGGGGCATAGAGTCCAACACACAGCCAACTGACCCCCAGTTACCTCCAGCGTGAAATCACACATACATACATACACATTTGCTCCTCCGGATAGAAGTGTTCTACAGCATAGGGGGTTGGAGCATCTCCTGCGGTGTAAGACCACTTTATTCTGTGAATCTGTTTGTACATGCATGACTGGAGGTGTGGCAACTCCAGGTCTAAATGTGCCAGATTTTGAACCATGGGTAACATTCAGGTGCACCTGTCTGGCCTGCGTCATCTGAAACAGTGATAGGTGGAACTCACAGCCTCCTCCCTCCTTACATTGTATGTGTGATTTCACGCTGGAGGTAACTGGGGGTCAGTTGGCTGTGTGTCGGACACTATTCCCCTATCAATAATTGCTTGTATGCCATAGGTAGATTAGTCCCGTGCCACTTTGAGAGACCTTGACGAGGTGTGCGGGCTCCGGTATGTTCTTGATATAAGAATATATTGGGGAAAGGCCTCATGCACACGACCGTCGTTTCATTCCGTGTCCGTTGTTCCGTTTTTCGTGATTTTCTGCAGACCCATTGACTTTCAATGGGTCTGTCGAAAACTTGGCTAATGCTCCGTTTGTCATCCGCGTCCGTGATCCGTGGTTCCAGTCCGTCACAAAAATATAACCTGTCCTATTTTTTTTCACGGAAAATGGGTTTTCAAGTCAATGGGTCCGTGAAAAAACGCGGAGGCACACAAGATTGTCATCCGCGTCCATTTTTTTTCCTATCATTTGCATGGCAAACTTGACTTAGACTTTTTTTTTACTGTCCTTCATGTCTGGTGATCCTCCAAAAATAAAGGAAGACACACGGAAACGAATCACGGAACAACGGAACCCCATTTTGCGGTCGTGTGTATGAGGCCAAAGTCTAATTTTAATATCAGTGTGGGGGTTTAGCCATATATTGTCAAGTGAATTTACCATTGTTGTGCACCATTTCTTTGTCCACTCTTTGTTTTATTTAATTAATTACATTCGCATATCTGGCTATCCTGTTTAGGATGTCCTTGCGGTAAATGTGGTCCGCTGCGGGCATCCCCCTTTGTTTGCTGAAAAAAATGCTGGGGATTGCTGTTAGCAACGGACCACATGTGCAGGATATGCTCCCCCGTTTAAAGGGAGTCTGTCACTAGATTGTGACCTAATAGACCGCTTACATAGCGCTCTAGCATAGCAGTCTATGATTCTAATGGTAACTTTTGAGGTTTGCTTGTGAAGTTCCCCCAAGGCAAAAACAGACTTTTATTAATATGTAAATTAGGGCTCGCAAGTGCCCAGGGAGGGGTTCACCTCGTTGGAGCCCAGGCTGTTCTGCCTCTTTTCGTCATATCCCCGCCCCAGCCTCTTCCTCTGCCCGCCCCGCTCTTCTTTTGCGTCCTCCTTCTCTGCAGCGAGATCCCGCGCCTGCACTATCCATTGCTTGGCCGAAGCATGCGCACTGCGATGCCCATTGTGGGCACGGCATCGCAGTTGCTACTACGCATGCGCCGGCCAACGGCGAGAAACAGCGGCGAGGAGGCGGACCAGAGATACCCACAATGGGCATCGCAGTGCGCATTCCCCGGCCAAGCAATGGATAGCGCAGGCGCGGGATCTCGCTGCAGAGAAGGAGGACGCAAAGGAAGAGCGGGGCGGGCAGAGGAAGAGGCTGGGGCGGGGATATGACGAAAAGAGGTAGAACAGCCTGGGCTCCAACGAGGTGAACCCCTCCCTGGGCACTTGCGAGCCCTAATTTACATATGAATAAAAGTCCGTTTTTGCCTTGGGGGAACTTCACAAGCAAACATCAAAGGTACCATTAGAATCATAGACTGCTATGCTAGAGAGCTATGTAAGCGGTCTATTAGGTCACAATCTGGTGACAGACTCCCTTTAAGAATGCGCAACAGCATTTGGGGTATGAGCATTTTTCTGCTTTTCTAAACCACTTTGGTATGTAGGATGTTTCTGTGGCACATGTGGTCCGTTGTGGTAATCCTCCATTGTATACATTATTGTTGGGGATTGCCGTTGGCAACTGATCACATGTGCAGGATTTGCTCCCCCAGTTAGAAGTGTGCTACAGCATAGGGGGTTGGAGCATCTCCTGCTTTGTAAGACCACTTTATTCTGTGAAGCTAAACCGCAGTTTTGGCGCAGTCATGGCGGTCTAGCTTTGGGATCAAGGTGTGATTAGTGGGGTCTGACCGTTGGGCTTATCTGCTTTAACAAGTCATCACTGGATTACAGATGTGTCACTATGTCTGGAAACCATTGCAGGGCCAACATGGCTCCACCAGCCGCTAGAGTCTCCTCTTTCTGCTGATCGATGGGGGTCAGATCTCCACCAATCGCTGGTGCCTGGCCTTTTATAAGGGATCTAATGCCCTGTGAGTCTTCCAGCAGTATGAAGGTCCTGTCTGCTGCCAAGGCACAGTCCACACAAGCAGTTGTACCTGCTGAGGAAAGAAGAATGAGAGATTAACCTCTGCTCCGTTTGATCCAATGGATCATTCTAAGAGATTCGGATGATAGAAGTACATTAGGGAAATGCTATCTAAGCAATTCTGACCAGTGCTGGACCCTGTAGGACGGTCACCTCAGGTTTGCAGAAACGCTGTGTTGCCAGAAAACATACTTGTTTGTTCAGTACAGTCTGAGAGCAGCAAAAATTGGGTAAGTCATTGACAAACAGCGAGACTTTTCACAACCTGCAGCAAAATTCCTTTAATCCGAAATCAATGGGACGTAAGTGAGTGGTTATGAAATGTTCCGAATCATCAGTCAGTCATAAAAAAAAAAAAAAAACTGAACTTTCTGTACAAAGATCCAAAATATCTCTCAACGTTTCCCAATTTCTGTACGGAAATTGACCTTTTGAATTCTGCAGCATGTCAGGGCATCTGGAGAAAATCCGCGACACAATCCGCAAGTAACACAATGCAGATTTTAGTGCGGAAACACAACGAAAAACGCACGAAAATCTGAATAAACTACAATGCTGTGTGAATATACCCTATGGGTACCGGCACACGGGTGCAGGGAGACGAGCACAAATTCTGCGCGAATTTCCATGCAGATTTCTCTGGGTTTCTGCACCAAAATCCGCATGTTCATTTCATGCACCCTTGCAGTGCAAAAGGTGAAAGCCGCGCAAAAGAACCGCACAAACAGCTGACATGCTGCAGATTTCAAAATTCACACGACAGTAATAAAAAAAGTGAAACGTGCAAGAGATTTGTCTGATCTCATTCACTTTACTTGTACTGTATTAGGGCTCATGCAATTTGCGGTCCCCAATGCACAGGCAACATCTGTGCGGCGGCCGGGACGGATCAAGACCCATTTAACTTGAATGGGTCCGTGATCCATCCGCAGTGCGGAGGCACGGACAGAAACACCACGGAAGCACTCCTTAGTGTGGCTCCGCATAGCATCTCCCGGATTGCGGAGCCATTTAATTGCACACGGCCGGTGTGAGTGTATTGGGTATTGCATGAGCCCTTACGCTGCAGTTTTCAGCAGAATCCGCATCAACATGGGTCCATATCCATCACGAGGCGGCTTTCAAATCCAAAAATCCCCAAGCAATTTCAGGGACCACGCTAATTCCAGCAGTTAAGACACAGTGCAGACTCGACACTCGATCCAACAGATAGCTGTTCACAGTCCACTCCTCTGGACCTCTCCTACAGCGTCTTGCCACCAACCGAAGCTTTCAAAATATGACACCAGTACCTTCACAAAGAAAAGAAACACATAGCGCAATACCCAAGTTGTAAAGTAGGTTTACAATTTCTTGCACTTACAAAATTTGCAGAGTAAAAAGCATATTCATATTAAAACGCGCCCGACCCGGGTTTCGCCTTAGGCTTCGTCAGGGACTGAGGAAATGAACTCCCTCAGATTGGGTGTTATGTATCCGTCCCGTAATTATTCCGGAACAACATCCAACTTCCGTTTTGTCCGGAGGGAAGGTAACATGCATTAAATCAAAAACACTTTAAAATCAAACCATAAAATAATCACTTATGCAATAAAATTGCCACATCTAATAACACTCATTAAGACCAAGATGCATTTCCAATACAATATTTGCATAATATTTGCATGGACAATATTTCGATATTTGCATAAACTACGCGGCTTGCACATTATGACACGCTGCCTTAATATCCCATTCAATATTAAGGCCATGTGGTAGGAGGGTGCCCATCTCATAAATCCACTCCGAAACACTATGAGTCTCTAGACCTTTCTTAATGTTTCGGACATGTTCGGCTATACAAGTTTTTAATTTTCTTCAAGTTCGACCGATGGCTATGTAAACGGCATTGCGGTTTCCCGTAAGAAAAAACGTGATGCAGAGTTGCTGAGGTTTTCACATGGTGTTCGATACGTTATACACACCATTATCCAATCGTAGAACTACCCCCCCACAATGCCCGGGCCCCTCCTGTAGACGATACTTACCCGGTCCGAAAGCACCCACGTCCCTCTGGATTGCTGCACAGCGGCCACTGCATCTCCCAGTAGTGTGGATGAAAACATCCTTCGATAGCCAATAGCAGATCGTGACGGTGACCAGCCTCTCTAGCATCGCGGGCGATAACCCCTTTAAGCCATGCGAACTGACCTTCGATCTCAGGAACCTGCACTGAACTGTAGTAGTGACAGAGTGACGTGGAAAAAGACCTCATCATTAAATGGTCCTCTGTTTACAGGATAGCTTTTACTGTAGAAGTTTCCGGAACTTCCAAAAGTATCCATACATCTGAAGGAGACCCCTTTAAATATGGATAAAATGGACACAGCTGAGCATGGCTACATAGGATGGATATCATGCGACTCTAACCTAGAGAAAATATGTCTGCAAGTACATCATTTACCTCAGGAATCAGACTGTCACGTCTTTTAAATATCATATTTTTTGCACCCTGCGTGGAGAGTTTACCTCAGGACAGACATATCGATGGTTTATTTACACATAATGGGAATGGGAAATACTTTCTGCCACTATACAAGTAGAATTTACCTCAGGAATAACTAAAAATGTATTTTGTTCATTGAAAATTAAGGGTTAACATGTCTGCAAATAGTCATTTTCCTCAGGAATCACATTTTCATATGATTTTGGAGATTTTTTACTTCAGGACGGGCACATTGATGGATTAGGTTTGTTTTCACATAATGGGAATGGGATATAAGATGTACAGCAACGGAGGCAGAATTTACCTCAGAAATATTTTATTCCTCAAACTCAGGGGTTAAGATGTCTACAGGTATAATTTACCTTTAAGAGAATCACATTTTTATGTCTTTTATATATTTTGGCGTTTACCTTGAGACGGACATATTGATAGGTTTGTTTTCATCCAATAGGGATGGGATATACTGTTGGTAGCACTAGAGGCAGAATTTACCTCAGGAATAATTCACAAGAATGAAGGGCGCATAGCTTGGGGGACACATGGTGGCAGGGGCACTGGTTTTTATTTGAGTCATTTCTATGGGTTTTGGTAATGATTTTGGTTTGTAGGATTTCTCTCCCCCCTTTTTTCTTTTAATGCAATTATAGGGTTTTCCTGACAGGAATCCGGTTTTGGCTGGTTCCCCTAGTGATCTGCCTGGAAACGGGACGCTTTGAACAGCTGTCAGGATTGGCCAGCTGTTCCTGAAGCGGGAAATGCTGGACAGCTGATTGGCAGCTGTCATTTTGAGCGGGAATCCATGTGAATAAAAGTGACAGTGCACAGGTGCCCAGCTGTCAGTTCCAGTAGGAGCACCCTTCAAGGAGCAGCGCCCCGCCCTCCCTCCCTCGTGTTGCATATTTGGGGGTGATCGGTCACCCAGCTTGTGGACTTAATGGTCCATAAGTTAATGAGATTGATGTATTTATTCAATTATTTATATTTTATGGTTGGATTATTTATTGATATTTATTAATTCAGTATTTTGATAAATTGGTATGATAACTTGGTAAAACCCCAAATAAAGCAACACGGCCTATTTATTCCACACTAAAGTGTCTCGTGTTTTAATTATCTATTAGGTAAGGTTATACGGTTTTAAGAAATGTGTCCTCTGCCACCCATGTCATTTACATCCGTGCACAGTCCATGTGTACAGCGTGTTGCACATGGACAGTACACGGACCCATACAATAAAATGGTACTATTTTCACCTCGGGAAAGTACGGCATGCACTACTTTGGTCCGTGCCTCACGGGTCATGGACCTGTAGATTATTGGAGACAATAGTCTCTGGTGGTTGCCAGGTCTGTGTCCTCTACGGACATACATACCCACTGCCGTATTATCAGTCGTTCATGCGCTGAGGCTGCAACACAGACGATTTTTAATACGGACCTCTGAATTAGACCTTACTATTTTTCCTTAGAATATCAAGGGTTAATGAATCTGCAAGTACGATTTACCTCAGAAAATGCATTTTTGTGTCTTTTATAAGACATCTGGTTCCCTAGATGGGGAGTTTACAGCAGGACAGACATGGGTTTAATAAGGTAAAATTAAAAATGTTTTTTTTCCCTCAAATTCAAGGGTTAATAGATTAATTTACCCCAGGAATTACATTGTGCATCATTTGGCACCATTCATGGGCAGTTTACCTCAGGACAGACAGGTTTATGGGTTTATATGAGCATAATGTGAGGCAGAATAGTATTTTTTTCCCCTAAAAATCAACAATTATTAGTGCAATTTACCTCATTTTATTACCATTTAAATACCTTTATTTTAACGCAATGTGAGGTAGAATTATAAGGGTAGGACCGCACTGTGCTATCATGTCGGTGTTGCAACACGGCCGCACTGTGGTCAGGTACCATGCAGCTGTATAGGCCGCAGCGGGCCCTATTTAATGACGACCACATTGTTTAGACGGTCTGCATTGCTAATGGCTGCGCCCCCCCCAAACTAACTAAACAGTACAGTCCTCATCAGTACCCAACCGCAGAGGCCGCATCGCAAAACTGCAACACAACCACGCAGCGTGGTCATACCCTATTTTTTTTAAAATCAAGGGTTAATGGGTCAATTTACCTCAGGAATCACATTTCCGTATCCTTTGGCATCCTATATGCAGAATTTACCTCAGGACGGATGTATTTATGGCTTTATTTTCACCCACTGTGTAGTAGTTTAAAGAAATTTACTTTTTCCCTCAGAATCAGGGGTTAATAGATTAATTTACCTCAGGAATCACATTTCCACATCTTTTGCCACACTATATGCAGAATTTACCTCAGGACAGTTATATTTATGGCTTTATTTTCACACAATGTGCGGTAGATTTAAAAATGTACATTTTTTTCCCCTCAGAATCATGGGTTAATAGATTAATTTACCCCAGGAATCACATTTTCATATCTTTTGGCACATGCACAACTTACCTCAAGGGTTTATTTGCACACATCTGTAATTATCTGACGTGGACTCTACCTCATGAATTATTAACTGAAATCTCAGGGAATCAATGGATTCCTTGAAAGGAGAATGAATGAGACACCGCAGTCTAGGCCAAACTCACTCTGAGGGGGGGCTGCACTGCAGTCACCACTTGACGCAGCACATTCTCCGCTCGGCGCTGACTGGGTTAACACATGACCCAATCAGGTACCTCGATGCTTGTACTGCGCCTAGCAACAAGCCCCTCATAGCCCCGCCCATTCCTGGCGACCCCCCCCCCATCCTCACGTCTTGTACTTGTTTGTTCCTTTCTTCAGTCCCATGAACGGCTTTTCTCTTTGTCCCTCTCTCCGATTGGTCGTTCCTCCGACGAGGGGCGGGGCGTTTCCGCGAGTTCAGTAAACAAGTTCGGACGCTGATTGGAGGGTTGAGCTGTCAGTCGCTGCGATGGGCTGTAAACTGTCTCGGTGGCTCCGCCCCTATGGACAGAGTAATAATAAGAGCGAGTGGCTGCAGGGGGATAGGATACTGAGTGAGAAGTGGATGGGTGGTGGTACTGGTCTGGTACTGGTCCATACTGGTGAGCTGCTGGATAGCCTTTAGGGGAGACGTTATCGTTTCGGCTGGAGGACATCCCTTCAAGTGCCAATCCTGTGCTCGGGTTGCATCAGCTGCTGCACATTGTAAGAGGTGAGTGACATTCTGCCTGCTGGGCTTGGGGTGCAGGGGTCACCCCTGGGTGCAATGCTGCCACCATACAGTCAGTGGGTGCACAGGTGCTGAGAAGATTTTAGAGATGTAGCACCCTTACCCATGATGCAGTGCTGTCTCTGTCTGGTGGGACTACAAGTACCAGCATGCCCTTGAATGGACATATAGGTCCACCATAGCTATCATTGTTCCTCTGCACCATATACATAATTTGTTTCCAACCTGTGACCCCCCCCCCCCCTCCTTTCCTCCAGCTGCTGTAAAACTACAACCCCCAGCATGCTGTGACACCCGCAGTATGATGGGGGTTGTAGATTTGCTAAAGCTGGAAAGGTGCATGTGTGAAACCGCTACTCTAGTGGCATAATGGACAGTTCTGTAGCTTTGTGCTTTAGTTCCCAGCCTATTTCAAGATCTCTGCTTGCTGTCAGCAAATAGCAATATTCTTGATTGCCTCCTGACCTGGTCAAGCAGAGGGTTTGTTACAGTGCCTTCTACACAATCGTTTGCTACAATGTATCAGCCTGGGGGGGTTGTTTAGACTGGACTGGATACAATTGTAGCAAACCCTCAGCTGTGAGAAGAATTAGGATACGTTCTGCAACTTTGTGTTTCAATTGCCTACCTTTTTCAAGAACTCTGCTTGCTTTCGGCAAATGGAAATATTTATTGTTTGCCTCTGCAGACCGAAAGAAAGGCCCAGCCCTAGTTCTGCTGAGGGTTTGTTACAATGCATCCTCTGTGAGCTAAAGAGTAAGACGTCCTGAGCAAGGAGGTCTCCCCTTTCTAAATTGTTTACTACAGTGTATCAGCCTGGAGTCTAGACTGGACTGGATACAATTGTAGCAAAGTCTCAGCTGTGGGAAGTATTAGGATAGGTTACACTAGGTTTCTAGTCACTGACAGCAAGCGTTTGGCATAGGTATTAGAAAGTTGCAGAAACTTTTTATAATTACCCTGCAGTCTGCCAGTCAAGTGAGGGGGCAGCAAGTGACCTGTGGGGTATAAGGACATCGTGCATGCCATAGAAGGTGGCATCCCAGATAGGTCATGGTGGTAGAGGGGGGGGGGGGTTAAGGGTAGGTGCCCACCATGCACAGCTAGTCAATCCTAGGTGACCATGCATTATATATCGGGGGGTGTCCCATAAAGTCCCTGGCGCTGCCCACCTACCCCAGACTGGCACGCACTAGTTGCCCTTTGTCTTTATACTTTGCCCGCTCTTCTGTTACATAACGTCTAGTATCTCGCAGCCTGTCGCTGCTGGATGCCCGCCCGGGTACAACCCCCCCGCTGTTCCATGAATTATTATCTGTACTTCGGTAGCACGTCGCGCCCTGATAACTTTTATTGAGCATTGCACCCTGGCATCACTTAAAGGGACACGCTCCTGATATTTCACCTTTACTCATGATGCCGTCTCCCTGTCTAGGTAAAGAGGTCGATCTCCGCGCGCCAACATGAAGTTTGCCAGGTTCCTGCTGAAAAATGCCGCCCTCGCCAATGCCCCCAAACAGATTGAGAGGTTCAGCCGCTACTCGCCCTCGCCTCTGTCCATGAAGCAGTTCCTCGACTTTGGTAAGTGTTTTCTTGACTATGCTTAGGTTGCCCAAAGTGCCAAGTACAGTGCCTTGCAAAAGTATTCACCCCCTTGTGTTTTTTTTCGTGTTTTGGAGCCTCACAACCTGGATTGTTTGAGGATTTGCATCATTTAATTTACAGAACATGCTGACAACTTAGAAGATTTTTATTTATTTATTGTAGAGCAAACCACATCCTCTGGATAGATCATCAGCATCTGATCGGCGGGGGTCCGACACCCAGGACCCCCGCCAATCAGCTGTTTGAGAAGGCAGCGGCGCTCCAGCAGCGCCGCGGCCTTCTCGCAGTTTACCGCAGGCCCAGTGACGTCACGACCAGTATCAACTGGCCTGGTCGTGGCTAAGCTCCATTTAAGTGAACAGAGCTTAGCCGCGCCCAGGCCAGTTGATACAAGTCGTGACGTCACTGGGCCAGCGGTAAACAGTGAGAAGGCCGTGGTGCTCCTGGAGCGCCGCTTCCTTCTCAAACAGCTGATCGGCGGGGGCCCCGGGTGTCGTACCCCCGCCGATCAGATGCTGATGATCTATCCAGAGGATAGATCATCAGTTTAAGCAAACTTCAGAACCCCTATAAAGGGCTCATGCACACGTCCGTGCCGTTTTTTGCAGTCAGCAAATTGCTGATCCGCAAAAACCGGATACCGCCCATGTGCCTTCTGCAATTTGCGGAACAGAACCGGAGGACCATTATAGAAATGCCTATTCTTATCCGCAAAACAGACAAGAATAGGACATGCCTCATAATTTTTGCGGGGCATCTTTTTTGCGGGGCTGTCAGCATCTTTTGCAGACCCATTGAAATGAATGGTTCTGTATACGGAATCAAAATACGGCCCGTATATGGGACGCAAAAAAAAAAAGTTTGTGTGCATGAGCCCTAAGGCCTCATGCACACGACCGTTGTGTGCATCCGTGGCCGTTGTGCCGTTTTCCGTTTTTTTTCACGGACCCATTGACTTTCAATGGGTCCGTGGAAAAATCGGAAAATGCACCGTTTGGCAGCCGCATCCGTGAGCCGTGTTTCCTGGCCGTGAAAAAAATATGACCTGTCCTATTTTTTTCACGGCCAACGGTTCACGGGCCCATTCAAGTCAATGGGTCCGTGAAAGAACACGGATGCACACAAGATTGGCATCCGTGTCCGTGATCCGTGGCCGTAGGTTGCTTTCATACAGACGGATCCGAAGATCCGTCTGCATAAAAGCTTTTTCTGATCTAAGTTTTCACTTCGTGAAAACTCATTTCCGACAGTATATTCTAACACAGAAGCGTTCCCATGGTGATGGGGACGCTTCTAGTTAGAATACACTGCAAACTTTGTACAAGACTGCCCCCTGCTGCCTGGCAGCACCCGATCTCTTACAGGGGGATATGATAGTACAATTAACCCCATCATATCCCCCTGTAAGAGATCAGGGCTGCCAGGCAGCAGGGGGCAGACCCCCCCCCCCTCCCCAGTTTGAATATCATTGTGCGGCCCCCCCCCCCCTGTTGTTAACTCGTTGGTGGCCAGTGTGCGCACCCCCCTCCCTCCCTCCCTCCCTCTATTGTTTTAATACATTGGGGCCAGTGTGCGCGCGCCCCCCCAACCCCCCCCCCTCCCTCCCTCTATTGTTTTAATACATTGGGGCCAGTGTGCGCGCACCCCCCCAACCCCCCCCCTCCCTCCCTCTATTGTAATCATCATCGGTGGCAGCGGAGTAGAAGATTTTCATACTTACCTGGCTGCTGGCTGCTGCGATGTCTGCGTCCGGCCGGGAGCTCCTCCTACTGGTAAGTGACAGCAATGCGCCGCACAGACCTGTCACTTACCAGTAGGAGGAGCTCCCGGCCTGACACAGAGATCGCAGCAGCCAGCAGCCAGGTAAGTATGAATCTTCTACTCCGCTGCCACCGATGATGATTACAATAGAGGGAGGGAGGGGGGGGGGGGGTTGGGGGGGTGCGCACACTGGCCCCAATGTATTAAAACAATAGAGGGAGGGAGGGGGGGTTGGGGGGGCGCGCGCACACTGGCCCCAATGTATTAAAACAATAGAGGGAGGGAGGGGGGGTTGGGGGGGCGCGCGCACACTGGCCCCAATGTATTAAAACAATAGAGGGAGGGAGGGAGGGGGGTGCGCACACTGGCCACCAACGAGTTAACAACAGGGGAGGGGGGGCCCACTGGCCACCAATGAGTTAAAAACAGGGGGGGGGGGTCTGCCCCCTGCTGCCTGGCAGCACCTGCCAGGCAGCAGGGGACAGTCATGTACACAGTTTTTTTTGTATATTCTAACCTGAAGCGTCTCCATCACCATGGGAACGCCTCTGTGTTAGAATATACTGTCGGAAATGAGTTTCACGATGTAGCTCATATCCGACAGTATATTCTAACATAGAGGCGTTCCCATGGTGATGGGGACGCTACAAGTTAAAATATACCATCGGATTGGAGAAAACTCCAATCCGATGGTATAACAGAACTCCAGACTTTACATTGAAAGTCAATGGGGACGGATCCGTTTGAAATGGCACCATATTGTGTCAACATCAAACGGATCCGTCCCCATTGACTTGCATTGTAATTCAGGACGGATCCGTTTGGCTCCGCACGGCCAGGCGGACACCAAAATGACTTTTTTTTCATGTCCGTGGATCCTCCAAAAATCAAGGAAGACCCACGGACGGAAAAACGGTCACGGATCACGGACCTACGGACCCCGTTTTTGCGGACCGTGTAAAAAAACGTTCGTGTGCAGGAGGCCTAAGTCTGACCACAGATTTTCTATGGGATTGAGATCTGGGCTGTGACTCGGCCATTCCAACACATTTGTTTCCCCTCAAACCTCTCAGTGTTGCTGTAGCCGTGTGTTTGGGTCATTGTCCTGCTGGAAGAAGAACCTCCGTCCTAGTCTCAGATCACGCACAGAGTGGGACAGGTTCTGCTCAAGAATATCCCTGTATTTAGCACCATCCATCTTGCCCTCCACTCTGACCAGTTTCCCAGTTCCATCCCCCAGTATGAGGCTGCCACCACCATGTTTCACTGTGGAGATGGTGTTTTTTGGGTGATGTGATGTGTTGGGTTTGCGCCAGACATAGTCTTTTCTTTGATGGCCAAAAAGTCAAATTTTAGTCTCAGAGCACCTTCCTCCATACATTTTGGGAGTCTCCCACAGGCCTTCTTCCAAACTCACAACGCGCCTTATTGTTTCTAGCTGAAAGTAATGGCTTTCTTCTGGCCACTCTGCCATAAAGCCCAACTCGATGGAGCGTACGGCTTATTGTCGTCCTATGTACAGATACTCCAGTCTCTGCTGTGGAACTCTGCAGCTCCTCCAGGGTTACCTTAGGTCTCTGTGCTGCCTCTCTGATTAACGCCCTCCTTGCCCGGTCCGTGAGTTTTGGTGGGTGGCCGTCTGTTGGCAGGTTTGCTGTTGTGCCATGTTCTTTCCATTTGGTTATGATAGATTTGATGGTGCTCCTGGGGATCATTAAAGATTTGGATATTTTTTTTTATAACCTAACCCTGACTTCTACTTCTCAACAACATTGTCCCTTACTTGTTTGGAGAGTTCCTTGGCCTTCATGGCAGTGTTTGGTTAGTGATGCCTCTTGCTTAGGTGTTGCAGCCTCTGGGGCCTTTCAAAAACGGTGTGTATATGTAATGACAGATCATGTGATGCTTAGATTGCACACAGGTGACATAATTTCACTAATTATGTGACTTCTGAAGGTAATTAGTTGCACCAGAAGTTTTTATGGGCTTCCTAACAAAGGCACATGGCAATTTTCTGTTTTCTATTTCTAAACAATAGTTTTATTTATATATTTTTCTAATTTAGCTTCACCAACTTAGACTATTGTGTTCTGATTCAGATTAACAAAACATTGAACTTAAGGCTGTAATGTAACAAAACACAAAAAAAGTCAAGGGGGGGGGGAGGGTGAATACTTTTGCAAGGCACTGTAGGCAGCCTGTAGAACAAACCAAATCTGTCACCTCTCCCAGCATGTCTGTATTTTATTTTTAGTTAAATTTTATTCTGCATTGCGCCATTCCTCTGTTATTCCTCCTGGAAACCTACGAATGACTTGACAGTTGGAGGGTTGACCCTACGCCGCCTCTGATTGGACCATCTCAGGCTGCGTAGCGACCACGCCGACAACTGGTAACACCCAGTTGTCAATTTATTCAATAATTTCCAGGAGGAATTACAGAGTGCATCTGTTCTAAGAAAATGCCAATGAATTTAAATTTCATGAAAAATACTTAGAAGCGTCAGCAGAGCTGAGTGAGGACGGAGCGGATTCTGGCGGACACGGAGCAAGGCTCTCGATGCACGAGACTTTCCCTTTAAGCATTTCCCCTCTGTGTAACCCGTGTCATTTACTATGGCTCAACCCTGTCCCCAAGTAAACTCGCGGCGCCTCCTGCTGACGGTCTTTGCTGATGCTCGATAAATTGACAGCCAGAAAAGTACCAGCGAGACGATTTTAAGCGGAATACGGGGGATTTCTGTGTCCGGGTTCATTAAAGGGACAGTACACCTTAAACCCTTCCTACTAGAGTCTGTTGCTCTCTGTTATCAGTCAGTCCAAGGGGAATGTAGTTCTCATCGGGAATATTTGCATTCGTGGGTAGCGGTGTCCCCTCTAAGGCCATGTTCACACAGCATGTATTCCGTGACCAGTCTGCATCCACGTTGCCGTGCATTCAGTGACATGTGACTTCCCGACGCAGTGCCAGGTGGTTAGAATTTCCACAACGTGGATTTGTCGCAGATCTGCCACCGATATTAACCTTTGCTCATCCACGATGGAAATCCTCTGCGTAATTTGACACGCTGCCAATTCAAAATCCAGACCGCAGTTTAGTTAATTTTTTTTTTTTTTTTTTTTTTTTCTCTCCTCTCCTTTTCTCTCTCCTCCACTTTGCTGCTATGGATCTGCTGCACACGAATCCGTAGCGTCAACGTCCCCATGTGGACCTTCCCTAAAGGTTTCATGGATTTGAAACGTGCATTAAATGGGATGAGCGTTCGCATCCTACGCATGTGAATAAGATTTGCCTGCGCCAGTTTGGCCAGTTCGCATGCTTCTTATGTTGCACGGAAATGCTGATAATACTCACACAGATCTGCCATACACCCCCAAAGACAGAAATCTTAAAGGGGTTGTTTTCTTTTAGTGACTGAACAGGTCCCTGATCTCAGCATCCGTTTTGACGCTGCGGCCAGTCGTTGGCTGCAGCAGTCACCTAACGCAGTGTCAAATAAAACCTGATGTTGATGAAGGGAGTCCCGGGGGCAGAGATGGAGCCGGAGTCCAACAGCAGGGATCAGCTAAGAATGATCACCATGACGGGTCCAGACACTCTGGGGAGGGTCTGTAGAGAAGGTCACTAAAGGACAACAACCCCTTTAAGTGCAAGCCTCAGAGTTTAGCAGCAAGTCAGGCACGTGCGGTGCAGAGCGTAGGCTGAAATGTATATCTCTTTGGGGCGGGGGAGGGGCACAGGCTGCTTTGTCCACTTGTTTTTCACACACTGTCCGTGTCCTCTGCTCTCTAGTAAACAAGCTGCTCTGCCCGTCCTCTGCACATACCGCCAT
This sequence comes from Bufo gargarizans, assembly GCF_014858855.1. Lineage (NCBI taxonomy): Eukaryota > Metazoa > Chordata > Amphibia > Anura > Bufonidae > Bufo > Bufo gargarizans. The sequence continues at coordinate 478,889,491 of NC_058084.1, read as the reverse complement.
GCGGTACACAAGGCTTTCCTGAGCACGGTATGTTTCCTGTCAATGTACTGCAAGCAAAGGGAAATATTTCTCATTCTTGTGTCCTTGGGTGAAGAATATTTTCTCGCTTTTGCAATAAAATCAAGTTGTCAGCGTCTAAGGCTCGGCCTGGTCGACAGCTTCGGTTTGTAAAACGCGTAGGGTTGCAGGCTCGGGTGCAGAAGCCGCATGGCTTCTGCACCCGAGTGTAGTGCGCCTCGTCTGGTGACCCACCCGCGGCTCTAGCACTAGTCCTGTAGCGGCGCCCCATGCTCCATACGGAGGGCGGCGCCCCATGCTCCATATACAGCCTTTCCATAGCTTATCAAACCATTTGTGCGTCTTCATGCAATTATGACAACTGTACTTCTCAAAGTTGCAGGTGACGCACCACTTTTTACAACCCGTATCGGATGCCTTTGCTCTTTGCACCAGACTTCAAAGAGTCCTAATCTAGGGTCACCCCTCGCTGAAATGGAGATTTCTGAGCTTTCTTGGTCTCCTGCATGCATAAGGAAGCTGGGCGACGACCACAGTTGGCAGCTATTTTTCTATTTTCCTATTCCAATTCTCTGCAGATGCACTGCTCATGTGTCAGTCTTCACTGCTGCTCTGGTATTTTAATTGCAGCTCAGACCTGGAGTGGTAGTATCAGAACCATTGTGAGACGCAGGGGTTGCAGCCTGCTGATTTTGGTTGTAGGGGCAGCTGCTTCCTGGTGACCTGGATTAGCCTGCAGTTACTGTGAGTCATTGGGGGTCATTTACCAAGACCGACGTTTTACACTGCTCTTTGTTTCCCTGCTGCGCTGCCAGAGGATTTGAAGTGTGCACCTCGTCATAAATTAGGTGCCCCTCCGATAGTCTGTGCACCTGGAGTAAAAACGACTACAGCCTCTAACTGGACTAGTTTATACTCCTCTTTTCAGGCATAAATATTAGTAAATTGGCCGAGGCCTGCCACTCCCAAGTAGCGAGGACAACGTAAAAACAAAAGTTGCAAAAATGGGTCCCAAAAACTGGATAAAAATGTTCGGAAATGACCCCCATTGTCTTCTCTGTTCTGCCCACATCAGGGGTTAAATGAACCATATTGATTAGGCAAATAAAACCCAGTCCGTTCTGGTGTAGGCGGCCATACACAGCGCCGATTTTCGGAGCCGCCTCCTGTTTTCTGTGTCTCAATCTTGGCCGCTTTTCTTGTGCAAATATCTTCTGTTTACACATTTAAAAAAAATACTGGTTTTCCATCGCTCCCGAAATTCGTCATGGACGCGGTGTTGAAATGCAGAGCAAATCGAAAAGACCAGGAAAATCTTTGAGGTCTTCTTTTTAAAAAAAATCAAAAGAAATTGTGGTTCTGTCTAAACGTGGGAAAGCTGGGTGGAAGCCACATGTGTTCTTTTCAAAAACGCGTCATGCAGGAGCTCTTAGGCTTCGTTCACGCTGCGCATTTTGCAAAGGCAAAATCAGCAGCGCGTTCCGCGGCAGAAAGCGCCATGGTTTTCCAATTGGAATGCCATTGACGCACTTACGGTTTGGCCCCAATGAATGGAGCTAAACCGCAAACGGTCGGATGCCGCAGGTTCCAGCACCATCCGTCAGTACGCTATGGGAAGAGAGGACACGTTCTTGGTGCGGTCACAGCTTGAAACTGCTGCTGGCCGCGTGAACAGCCGCACAGCCTCCCACGGAAATCAATTGGAGGCGGATTTTGCAGGCTTTTTGGGACGGATTGTACGCCAAAAGTCTGGCGTCAAAACACCATGTGGATGGGGCCTTAGCATTTTTCAGTCTTTTTGCTAACAAGTTCTCTATAGGGTTAAAATGCAGTGAAGAAAACGCTAGCGGTAAGACCAAAAAATGCCACAACAGCGCTTTTTTTTTTTTTTTTTTTTTTTTTTTTTTTTTGTACTAGTTAAAAAACCCGCTATAGCCAGCTTCATGCTTGTACAGCCCCTACATTTGCTTGCTTTTAGTGTAGACCTTTTTTTTTTTTTTTTTTCGGGCTTCCTGTTTTCGTGATTCTTAGAAGACTCTGACTTTCGCCTCATGTCTGAGGAATGACTTGATGCGGCTCCAGAAGCTTTTTAGGATCCTTACAGGGAATGCTGCAGATGGACTCAGCAGCTGCTGGGCTTCTCAGCAGGGGAAACTACTACTCCCAATAGGTACAGCTTGCAGTCTTCAAACCATGACCCTCTAGCTTTTGGCGAACCACAGCTCCCAGAATACCCTGACAGTCTGCTGCTCTATAGCTTAAGGTGAACTACAACTCCTAGCGTACCCTGATAGCCAGTAGTTCTCTAGCTGCTGAGAAGCTGCAAATCTCAATAGTCCTATCTTCTCCGTGGAAGCATTATTAATATGCTGTTGTGGGCATGTTGGGAGTTGTAGTTTCTAAAGTATCCATTAAAGGGGTATTCCAGCATAAAAAAAAACCATGGCTGCCTTATTAAAAAAACAGCTCCACTCCTGTGCACGGGTTGTGCCTGGAACTGCAACTCAGCACCACTGACACAGAGGGTTCTAAGCTGTAATACCACACACAAACTGTGGACAGGGGTGGTGCTGTTTTTGGCAAAACAGATACAATTTTAAAAAGCGGAGACCGCCATAGGCATGTATTGCTCTGTTCATCCTGGTCTATGAATAGAAAGCTAGAAGTACAGTGAAGCCTGACACATTGGCTATGCATTAATAGCAAGACAAGGGAGTGAAACTCTGGGTGACAGTGCAGGTGTATGCGATTCAGGGTCTTTGGAAACCTTGTAGCTGGGAGTTATAGTTCTCCCAGTCGCAACCTCTTCAGCAAGCTGGCGCTGTCAGCAGCAGACGGTGCAGGCCCCAGCTGCGGGCAGTGGCGCTGTCAGCAGCAGACGGTGCAGGCCCCAGCTGCGGGCAGTGGCGCTGTCAGCAGCAGACGGTGCAGGCCCCAGCTGCGGGCAGTGGCGCTGTCAGCGGCAGACGGTGCAGGCCCCAGCTGCGGGCAGTGGCGCTGTCAGCGGCAGACGGTGCAGGCCCCAGCTGCGGGCAGTGGCGCTGTCAGCGGCAGACGGTGCAGGCCCCAGCTGCGGGCAGTGGCGCTGTCAGCGGCAGACGGTGCAGGCCCCAGCTGCGGGCAGTGGCGCTGTCAGCAGCAGACGGTGCAGGCCCCAGCTGCGGGCAGTGGTGCAGGCCCGAGCTGCGGGCAGTGGTGCTGTCAGCAGCAGATAGTACATGCTGGCTCTATTGTCCATCCTGTTTACGTAAGCATCTCGGGTTCAACAGTGCAAGCGCCGACCTCAGATAAGGAGAGCACAGTTCAAGTGCGGCCCTGAGGTATTGGCAGCCGCTTATCAGATGTGATGACGAAGGGGGGGTGTTATCTGCTGATCCCCCAACTGATAATGGATGACGATAAGTGAAAAATATGTTTATGCCGTCCATTATTTGTAATACCTCCATTACAACATGCAGGTTTTTCATAGAAGCCATAGGAAACCGGCATGTTGTGCTGATGTTCTGTATTTGACACTTTTTGTATATCATAAGTCTCTCTTCATTCTCTGTCCTCAGGGTCGGCCAATGGCTGTGAGAAGACGTCTTTTGTCTTCCTGCGTCAGGAGCTTCCCGTCAGGCTGGCCAATATCATGAGGGAGATCTACATCCTTCCGGATCCATTATTGGGAACTCCGTCTGTACAACTCGTCCAGAGCTGGTGAGTACAGCCCTGTGCTTGTTAACCCTTGTGCGGCCTGTTATTATCTGTCCAGTTGGGATAAGATTTACATAGCGATGCACTTACACCCTGCACGTAGGAACACATGAGTGCAGTCATGACCTTGTGGGTGATTTGAAGAGTACCCATCTACTCTCCTTTTCTCAGATCTCTGAATCATGCCGTTCTTCTGCTAGATGGTTTCCTTTTGAATAGTTTGACCATTGGGGATGTGTCTATAGACAGTCTGACACTGACAGCACTGATTGTATACTGTCAGTCCATGCGGGGACACCCACTTGTCAGCTTATTAGTATGTTTCCAGGAGGAATAACTGAGGAACCGCACAATGTAGAGTTTTAGATAGATAGATATGAGATGATAGATAAATATGGGATAGATATGAGATATTAGATAGATTATAGATATTAGTTATAGAGAAATATTAGTGCTGAAGTCTTTAGTGCTGACTGCACATTTCTTCTTCTTCTTCCTCAGGTATATTCAGAGTTTGATGGAGCTGATAGAGTTTGTGGAGAAGAATCCAGAAGACCAGCGGGTGTTGTCAGAGTAAGTGTATGTGGCGGTGATTATAGCCGGAGGCGCTGGATGGGGTTGTCACCAATTACAGGGAACGTTCAGCCCTTGTGTACACAACACGCGAGCGCCCTGGGGGAAGGCAGCAGTATGCCGTAATGCTATTATAACGGTGACCTGCGGATTGTATGTTCTTATCATTTACAGTAGGGGGCGGGGGGAGATAACATATTATTGCTCCATATAATAAACTCCTCCTTCAGTTTTACAGAGACCCTGGTGCACATCCGGAATCGCCACAACAATGTCGTTCCTACCATGGCCCAGGGGGTGATAGAGTACAAGGAAGCCTTCGGTGTGGACCCCGTGACCAATCAGAACGTCCAGTACTTCTTGGACCGGTTCTACATGAGCCGCATTTCCATCAGGATGCTGATCAACCAGCACAGTAAGGAGCAGACTTTGGTGACCTAATTCTAACACTGAAACGATCGATCAGTGTTTCCTATGATGGAATATATTGACCAGTGATCTGTCCATGTGTGTGACGGGCGGAGCGAGCAGCCGGCTTGTTGCGCAGCCATCCTCCAAACCTGTTGCAATATGTTCCTTCTAGGGCTCTGTTCGCACTACCATGAATCTGTCACCTATATTTGACCTATAGAAGTAATTCTACTGTGTCGCCTGGGCATGCACACCACAGCACATAGTAAGGGCATCAGCATCACTGTATGTACTGCGCATGAGCAGCGCCGCTGGCCTTGTTGGTGTGCAGGCGTCGCTGCACATACGCAGTACATACAGTTTGGCTGATGCCCTTACTATGTACTGTGTGCGCAGGCAAAGAGGCCATCTTGCGCACGGGGGGGCATCAATGATGTCACAGGGAGTAAGGAGCCCCCAAGGGGACACAGTGGGCTAGGCAGGCTTGTGCGCTTTAAAATTTTGGAAATTCACACTTTGTGCCTAATTTGCATATAGAGTAAACATTATTTTCAAATGCAGAAAAGAATACTAAAGGTATATATTAAAACCATTCCAGCACCGCAGCATTACTTCCAGAGGCTGAGTATTGGTGACCGCTTCCCTTTAACGCTGGGTTCACACCTAGGCGTTTCTCAAACGCGCGTTTCTATGCGCGTTTTTGTTGCGCGTTTTATGCACTTTTTTTTAATAGTGAACGCGCGTTTGGGTGATTGACAGCAGTGTTGTCCAAAGAGTCTATGGCCCAAATGCGCGTCAAACGCGCCAAAAAAAGCTCCTGTACTTGTTTGAGCGTCGGGCGTTTTACAGCGCGATCGTATGCGCTGTAAAACGCCCAGGTGTGAACCCTTCCCATAGGGAATCATTGGTTCTTGCCTGTTGTGCGTTTTACAGCGCGTAGGAACGCGCTGTAAAACGCTCAGGTGTGAACCCAGCGTAAAGGAGAAATTACCGCTCTGAAAGATCCACATTCAAGCAGATCTCATCAAATCCGATGCTGCAGACTGCACTGGTCAGAAAAAAAAAAACACTGGACCCTAAAACTAGAAATAAGTCCTATCTGTATCTGTTCCTGGGAAAGCTGGGTGATGACATATAAGGCTGCTATTATAGCTTCAGAAGCCGCTGCCACCCAACTCTCCTTCAGTCCTGAACAGCAGCTCTGCCTAGTTATGCAGTAATACAGTAGAAGATTGGGAAAGCTGTGTGAGGACTTGTAGCGGTATGTCCGCATGCCATGGATTTGCAGCAGGTTTTAACCCTCTACACTGAAAGGGATCAAAATCTGCAGCAGAAACTGACCTCCCACGGATGTAAAGATCTGCGCCACGGCCAATATCTGCATGAGGAGTGTCTGCAGCGTGTGGCTGAGATTTGTTCCCATTTCATCCACTTTGCCGCCTCTGTATTCTGCTGCGAGATTTCTGTCCCGTGTGGATGCACCTTAAAGGGATTATAATTATTTTTTTATCTAATGCCCGCATCCTGAAACGGGAGATTCCTACTTACCTGCTCCTGTCCTCGCACTCCCTCCGCTACGTCCCTGTTCCGGTCCCCGGGGTGTTTACATCTGAAACTGCGTGGATATGGTCACATGCTCCACTGCAGCAAATCGCTGGCTTCAGTTGTGATGCACTGCTTGTGGCCACATCACTGCTGACGCCATTTATTGGCTGCAACAGTGGCTGCATGTGACCATATCCATGCAACCCTGGATGGAACGTGGACATAAAAGAGGCAGCGTGGATTTCTGGAGCGGCGGGGGGCAGGTAAGTATGAATCTTCAGTTTCCGCAGGCAGGCTACGGGCATCAGATAAAAAGTAAAGGAGTTGTCGGGTTTCAGGAGGAAAGTGGATAACCCTGGGGATCAGCCTGCAATTGGGAACTGCTCAGTACTTACCTGGCAGGTCCAGCGCTGGTTCAGTCTGCAGCAGTGACGTCACGTCGAACGCGCTGTCGCTGCAGTCCATCCTGATCGGACCCATAGATTAGATGTGAGGGCTTGTTATGGCGTGCGGTATGTGCTCCCGGCACCCCTCGCTTCTAAAAAAGAAAAATGACACAAAGAGCAACTTAATGAAAGGTTTGAACTTTACAACTCAGCAACGAGCATAGTTCAAGAAAACAAGGTCAGAGTGCGGCTGAGCAGAGCGCTGACTGATAAAATCCGCTGATTTGCACTTTCTATCAATTCTCTTTCCTGGAAATGTTTTTCTCTCTGTATCCATGAATCTTGGATATCTTGTTTCTGAGATTGTCTGGCCGCCGATCCAGCATTGACTGGTATTATTGCATGAATGTAACAGGTTATATCTGATTGGTCATTTGTCTTCATTTCAGCCCTTCTGTTTGACGGCGGCACGAACCCCGCACATCCCAAACACATTGGAAGCATCGACCCAAACTGTGACGTCGTGGAAGTTGTGCACGGTAAGGGACAGGGCTTTGGACATTTTAAAGGGTAACTCGACCACAGTGCAAACTGATCGAGAGAATATTTATTAGGGGGGGGGGGGGGGTCCATTCCCGTTGTTTATATTATTGCTGCTCTATAACAATCCCCCCATGATCAGCTTAAATTGGTTAACCATCTGCTGTTGGTAATGAAGGTATTGACAGTTCCCCGTATCCTCTAATGGTAGAAGAAAAAACATGACAACGTAAATACTAAATGTATGAATCTTAATCTGTTTCAGATGCCTTTGAGAATGCCAAAATGCTGTGCGACCAGTATTATTTATCTTCTCCTGATCTTGTGATCAAACAGACTAATGGTAAGTAAAAACAAAAAGGCTCTCGTTATGTTCACATAGTAATTAAATGGTTAAACTGCACTCAAAGGGAATCACCACCGTCCTCTAAATGCAACCAAAATTCTGTATTCCCTTCTGCAGTCGCCAGCAGAGGGAGCTGACTGCATACTGTGCGTACATTGAACTACATTGTAATGCAGTATGCAGTAAGCTCCCCCTAGTGGTGGCTGCAGAAAGGCCAAATATCCCTTTTAAATCATTTATTAAATTCTCTCTCATTTGGTATAATATAATAGATTATATAACATTATATATAAAATGAGCATTGAGAAACAAAACTCCAAAGGACAGTGAAGAATAGATGTACGTCCTGCCTCTGAATAACGGCGCTGTTTCCTTCCTGTAGGTAAAACTGCTGGGCAGCCGATAAATATCGTCTACGTCCCTTCCCATCTCTATCACATGCTGTTTGAGCTTTTTAAGGTATGATGATTCTCTATAGTGGGGGTGTATATGTATGTGTGTGTGTGTGTGTGTGTGTATATATATATATATATAGGGACCACTTCAATAGAAACATAAATTCACTTTCTAGGGACTTCTTAGCGCAGTCACGGACGCCTTAGTTTTTTTTTTTTTTGTTTTTTTTCCCCTGCAACAGAAGATTCATACTTACCGGCTCCATGCCACTCCGGTCCTCCACGCTGACCCCACAGTCTCCATCTTCCAGTCTCTGCGTTATTTACATGCACCGCTCCAGCCAATGACTGGCTTCAGCGGAGGCCCGCTGCTCGTGGCCACATCACTGCTGAAGCCAGTCATTGGCTGGAGCAGTGCTTTGTGACCATGCCCATAGCCAGCCGGATGTAAACGCTCCGTGGACCTGAAGATGGAGACAGTGGAGGACCAGAGCAGCGTGGAGCTGGTAAGCATGAATGTTCCGTTTCGGGGCCATGCTGCAGGCACTTGATTAAAAATATATTTTACTGGAAAACCCCTTTAAGCTGGCTATAGACCTCTGCCGCAGAAGAAGCGATATATACGGAGGTGGAAGGTGTCTTCTGTCTCTGCCACATCCCATAGTCATGCATTGGGTGCTGTTGTGTACGTCTTTGAGGGATGCATTAAGGCGCTGTTTTTGCGGCAGCTTTTTGTTCTTTGTAATAGCCCCACTCCATAGGCGTCAGTGGGAAAACGTTTAAATAATGGGATCAAATGCTGCATCAAAATGGGGCATTACACGGCCTTCTGGGAAACCAGTAGGCATTCTGGATGTGTTCTCTGCTCCAGCTAATTAAAGGAAATCCCAGTCATGCTCTGCCCTATTAATTCCAAGTACCCTGTATACGTGCTGGCAGTGCAGCCCGGGGCATAGCTTTCTGGGATGTCTCGCAGGTCTCCCCATATCCTATGTCGTCCCTTTCAAACGCAGAGGCTCTGGTTTCATTGGCTGCCGGCTAAATTTAGTGCTTGACCCCATAATGACACTAGACGGATCAGCCCGGGTCGTCCAGACCAAGGAAATGGACATGAAATAGAAAAGCTCCCTTTCGTGAGGGGTCCACACAGGGTAGGGGGCGCTGCAAGTTGAGAAATGTTTACCCTATAGAACAATGTTACAGTCTTGGGGTGTATTAACCCGATAATAATAATGGTCCTAATGGTCTTCCCTGCAGAGAACACTGTCAAACGGCTCCACGTATCCTGTCTCCCTATAGCTCAGCTCCCCGTATCTTGGTTCCCCACGTCCTGGCTCCTGGTATCTCTGCTCCCTGGGCTTGTGTGTGTGTGTGTGTGTATTAAGGTTTCCAGGGCTTTATACGTCATCAATATGAGATCAGTTGGGGTCTTTCAATATAGGATCTAATATCTTGTAGTCAACAACAGAGAAGCGTCCCAAGAGGGGTCCCGGCAGCCGCTTATCTCCTAACATTTGTCTGTTTCTTCTTACCCCTAGAACGCCATGCGGGCCACCGTGGAGAGCCACGAGACCAATCCCTCCCTGCCCCCCGTGAAAGTGAATGTCGTCCTGGGGAAGGAGGACCTCACCATTAAGGTAAGTACCTGGAAGGATGACGCAGACACCATCTGTTCCCCGGCTCCGCGTCTCTGCACACACCGCTCATTAATCAGGGCAATAAATAGAACTAATGAACATAGACGGCAGCAATCTATGCAACTAATGGCCGGAGCGCGAGATAAACGCCGTTACCAGATCCCGCCAGACTGAACGAGGCAGTGTCAGTATTTCCTGCCTTATCTTCATTCACTAACGTGATAGCTGAGCAGGGCGGCCATTGCAATATCGCCACCCAACTTTCCCAGGCTCCTGACTGGGAGCTGTGCCTAGTTACATTGCAGAAGTAAGCAGACGCGATGTTCAGGACTTTAGGAAAATTGCCTATGGAAGCCAGTACAATTCCAAACAGTTTTCAAGAACTTGCTGTCAGTGAATAGAAACATTTGTGAATCCTAAAGATGCCGAAAGCCAGTCCTGTTTGTACTGCTGTGACATATTTGCTATAATCACACCCCTTTTCAAAAGGACACTCCCAATTTACACTAGACCACACCCCTTTAGGTGTCACAACTCCACCCCCTCAATGCACATTTGGGCACCAGTTAAAGTCTTCTATCCTTGTTCTTATTAGATATCTGATAATGGAGGAGGGGTCCCTTTAAGAAAAATAGAGCGTCTCTTCAGTTACATGTATTCCACAGCTCCCATGCCCATGATGGACAACTCACGCAACGCACCGCTGGTAAGTGAAATGGGTCACAAATGGGCGGGGCTTATGCAGATGGCGTTTCCGGGTGGATCACAACCCAATGACGTTGCACTAAAAATAAGTAAGCGTTTATAAAGCATATAAGCAGCATGAAAGGACTGGAGACAGCAGATGGAGTTTGTCAGTGGTCACAGAGCTAAGCAGAATTTAGCAGGGCACATAAGAACTTTTGTTTTTCTCTGTGAGTTACATAGGACTGCAGAGCTTAAAGGGATTGTCAGCTTTAAAAATGGTTTTCTGAATCAAATTACGTCTTTGAGTCAGTTATCACAAATTCGGCACTGCTGCATCTGTTTATTTAGTAGGTTGCCTACTTTAGGCAGACCCTTTCATCAGAAAGATTTTCCACCCATCAGCTGCTAGTTTTGGGATGAACCCAGCTGCAAATGTTCAGTTTCCCTGCAGCTCCCCTGCAGGAGAAATGAAGAATTGCACAGCTCAAAATCAATGGCTTTCCATGCGTTTTCTGTGCTATACAATTTAGCGCAGCTGTACATGTGTATATTACAGCTCATTAATAATACCCTTTTTTATTTTTCAGGCCGGTTTTGGGTATGGTTTGCCAATCTCTCGCCTTTACGCCAAGTACTTTCAAGGGGATCTAATGCTGCATTCTATGGAAGGTTTTGGGACCGACGCCGTCATTTACCTGAAGGTAGCGCATGGATATTATAATGCATTGTGTTATCCTATCACGCCGTTTATTTAGTCGCTTGTGGTTTTAGCCACGTACAATAAAGTACAACGCTCCTTTATGGCCAGTTCAGTGATCGTATCAGGAAACAACATGACTAGGTTGTTATAGTGCCCAGAACACCGCCATCTATGGGCTGTGTATGGTGCTGCACCCTTACTTGTATGAGGCTGAGCTGCTATATCACTCCAGTAATATACGAGAAGGAAGCATTCATGTTTTTCTGATTTTATTCATATTTGGGAATTTCAGGTTAAGCAATTCTCTAATATAGTCCTCTTTATAGGCAGCATCTGGCTCTTCCCCTGGAGGAAGTGTGCATTGTGTCTCCCTGTGAGGGTCACAGAGAGAGAACCGTGTACTTGCGGTCACATATAATGAAACACCCTGTACTCTGCAGAGAGGAAGGACACACTCCACGGCTTTAGCACTGCTTCCTCTGGCAGCTGTGGGATCTGATATGAGAAAACAATGCTAGATACAAGCCGAAGAGAAAAGCAAACCAACAGACCACATATATGAGCACGAGTGGTATCACTTTGTAAATAGACTATATTACTTATCCTAAATTACATCCTGTATTATACTGCAGAGCTGCACTCACTATTCTGCTGGTGGACTCACTGTGTGCATACATTACTGATCCTGAGTTACATCCTGTATTATACCCCAGAGCTGCACTCACTATTCTGCTGGTGCAGTCACTGTGTACATACATTACTTATCCTGTACTGATCCTGAGTTACATCCTGTATTATACTCCAGAGCTGCACTCACTATTCTGCTGGTGCAGTCACTATGTACATACATTACATTACTTATCCTGTACTGATCCCGAGTTAAATCCTGTATTATACTCCACAGCTGCACTCACTATTCTGCTGGTGCAGTCACTGTGTACATACATTACTTATCCTGTACTGATCCTGAGTTACATCCTGTATTATACTCCAGAGCTGCACTCACTATTCTATTTCTTTACTTAGTACAGGATACACACAGGAGTATAATACAGGATATAACTTGGGACACAATGTGTGTCCTCAACAACTGTTATATTGATGTGATTTGTTTGCATTTCTGTAGGCGCTATCCACAGAATCCATAGAGAGACTACCAGTCTTCAACAAGTCTGCGTGGAAGCATTATAAGTTGTGCACAGAGGCCGATGATTGGTGTATTCCCAGCAGTGAACCAAAGAACCTCGCAAGGTAGATGATTCCTGAAGCTGAGGACGTAGGAATAAAGGGATCAAGCACTTAATTGCACAGTTATAACGCCCGGAGCAGGGAGCAGAATTGTACTGTACTGTGCTGGAGCTGGCCGCGGATGCAACAAGGAGAGCCAGTCACCGATCCAATCTCTGTAGCGAGTAGTTCTATATCTCACCAATCTTCCAATATTCCCATTTCTGGTGCCTCACTGTCAAAATCCAAAAATCACCACGTGTCAATAACCATTCATGATCTAGGCGGATGAAGCAAAGAAAACCTTCAACGTCTAGTAAAGCAAAGATCTCGCCAGAATCCATTTGGATCTGCAAAGAAGACTTTTAGCCGTATGGTCCCTATGGAATATCCCATCCATAGAGTAACCTGTGTGGCACATCGCCCCTCCTCCACGACCACAACATTATTATTTTTTTCCCCATACGTTATATATGGTATTAGGAAGGCAAATTCCTTTAACCCATTATTCTGCTTCTTATACTGTTCGTTCCAAAGACCTAAGAGGAGGGTTTTCTGTTACTGCCAAAAAAATTATAATGTTCCTGCGATGCCATAATTCTGGTGTCAACGCATTTTGGTCACCTCACTAGAGGGATATCACAACCGAGAATGTAAAGCTGAATGTGTGGAGCAATCGAGCAGGATCTGTACTAGTATAAGTAATATTTTAAAGTTTTTTTTTTTATTGAGACCATAGAGCTGATGGTCAAAACGCGTGGGAGGGATCCACGGCTAACTGAGTTTTTGTATGGTTTCAGTCTGCATACAGCATGTACTGAATGATACCACTACTCATGCAAAAAAGAAGTGAAAACGCGTTGGGTTCCAGCAGAATCTTATTTCTGTGTCCTTTACGTTATCTAAAAAGCACAAAAGTTATGCATTTTTTTAATAGTATTAATTTGTATCCTTTCTGCCTCCACAGCCGTGGGATCCGATATAGATCTAGGTGTGTGTGTGTGTGTGTGTGTGTGTGTGTGTGTGTGTGTGTGTGTGTGTGTGTGTGTGTGTGTGTGTGTGTGTGTGTGTGTGTGTGTGTGTGTGTTTTTTTTTTTTTTTTTTAAAAGATTCATTTGATGGATAAAAATCTAGTTTTGAGACATAACAAAAAGCTAACAATAATATATAAGCTGGATAAATGCATTTCTATTCACCTTCTGGGGGGGGGGCCCCCCCCCCCCCCCCCCTTCCCAATCATTTTCACGCCTTAGAGGGTTTACTTGGCAGAATATATTGATCTTGCTCCTCCTCCCTCCAGTCTTTCTTAAGCCTGGTTGCTTAGCAACCATTCAGCATTGTATCTGGGTGACCACTATTTGAGTCCAGGTAGCTATGTTACTTGTACAGAAGTAGTCACAGGAAACTATGTCTGCTATACAACAGGCTGCCTGTTTTTGGTGCACAGACTCGTTTTAGACTCATCCCACTCAAACTCCAGAGAGGAATGCACTGTAGCAAATGGAGATGTCCTTTAAATATATGTCTATTTCCCATTCATTTGTGAATTTTATTTCAATTTAAAACTTTTTTTTTTTTTTATACAATAAAAAAAAATCTGTTATAACATGCGCCCAATTGCTCAAATTTTTTTTTTTTTTTTTTATTGTTTCAAGATTGTGTGTAAACCTTGTTAATTTATTACAATGCCTTTGTTCATGTGCTGCGCCTCCGCTCTGGACATAACATTATTTTCAGATGTTGTAAAATGTCTTTTATGTCTCGTGTCCTGCGGTTTCTTAGAATGTTTTTCGTTAGAAATAAAATACTTGAAATGATAATGGTCTTAATTGGTGACCTGTAATGTTTAATATGTGATGAAATTGGCTGTAATGCTACTGAAATTTCTGCAGCCGCCACTAGGGGCAGCATACAGGTTTATTATTGTGATCAGGTCTTTCTGCAGTGAGCTCCCCCTAGTGGAGACCGCAGGAAGCCAAACTTTTATGAAGTACTAAGATAAAGACGATTAGTTCAGAAGTATTCTCGGGTGTACATGGATTGATTCTACCTGGTAAGTTCAGGTACCTCATATAGGGTAGAGAAAAAGAAAGAACGTCCCCCTGTGTGCGAACCGTCATAGAGAGTTTCCCTGATCGCACCAGGGATCACTACAAATTGCCACACTATATAAAATACATATAAGGAAACTAAGTGATCGGGTCAGATAAGCAACGCGTTTCACCAACGTACTGTCAGGTTCCTCAATACAGAGATAATAAACATAGCGACGTCACAGTAGAGGGAAAATAAACACAGTGATGTCACAGTACAGGGATAATACACAGTGATGTCACAGTACAGGGATAATACACAGTGATGTCACAGTACAGGGATAATAAACACAGTGATGTCACAGTACAGGGATAATAAACACAGTGATGTCACAGTACAGGGATAATAAACACAGTGATGTCACAGTACAGGGATAATAAACACAGTGATGTCACAGTACAGAGATAATACACACAGCGATGTCACAGTACAGGGATAATAAACACAGCGATGTCACAGTACAGAGATAATAGGACAAGGGATGTCACAGTACAGGGATAATAAGCACAGTGATGTCACAGTACAGGGATAATACACACAGTGATGTCACAGTACAGGGATAACAAACAGCAATGTCACAGTACAGAGATAATAGGACAAGGGATGTACAAAAGCCAGGAAGAACAGCATGCTGCACTGGGAATTCCTATACATGTTTTATTAAAATAAATGAAATTACATAAAAACAAACAAAACCACAAGCTGTGCATTTCAGTGGCGGTGTGCCGCCTTCTTCAGGGGTGTTCTGCACAGGGACAGAGTGGGGACCAGCCGGACAGGGACAGCCTAGTGATCTTGCCTTATGTTGTCAAACCCTCATCAGCTACCTTTGGCCACCCTGGAAAAGAGACCGGAAGACTGAGGAACCCACGCCATTCATGGATTTCCACAACGCACCCATGAGGGCATATTGCAGATATAAAGCTGGACTTCTATCTGTGAAACTGCATCATGAAAGCGACGGGCGAGTTAATGAATAACCCATGGTCATTTTTTAATGGTAAAAACATATACGTTACCTGTGTATACTGATGATGGATGGTAGTAACACAGCATAACTCGCCTTGAGGTTTTGAATCCAGGACTTGGGCCATTATTTTACCTGGCTGAAGTATTGGGCTATTTCATTATATCTAGATAGATACATGATAGAGTTGCAATAAAAAGTATGTGAACCCTTTGGAATGATATGGATTTCTGCACAAATTGGTCATAAAATGTGATCTGATCTTCATCTAAGGCCTCATGCACACGACAGTATTTTTTCACGGTCCGCAAAAACGGGGTCCGTAGGTCCGTGATCCGTGACCGTTTTTTCGTCCGTGGGTCTTCCTTGATTTTTGGAGGATCCACGGACATGAAAAAAAAAGTCGTTTTGGTGTCCGCCTGGCTGTGCGGAGCCAAACGGATCCGTCCTGAATTACAATGCAAGTCAATGGGGACGGATCCGTTTGACGTTGACACAATATGGTGCCATTTCAAACAGATCTGTCCCCATTGACTTTCAATGTAAAGTCTGGAGTTCTTTTATACCATCGGATCGGAGTTTTCTCCAATCCGATGGTATATTTTAACTTGAAGCGTCCCCATCACCATGGGAACGCCTCTATGTTAGAATATACTGTCGGATATGAGCTACATCGTGAAACTCAGATCCGACAGTATATTCTAACACAGAGGCGTTCCCATGGTGATGGGGACGCTTCAGGTTAGAATATACAAAAAAACTGTGTACATGACTGCCCCCTGTTTTTAACTCATTGGTGGCCAGTGTGCGCCCCCCCCCCCTCCCTCCCTCTATTGTAATAATAGGATTGGTGGCAGTGTGCGCCCCCCCCTCCCTCTATTGTAATAATAGAATTGGTGGCAGTGTGTGCCCCCCCCCTCCCTCCCTCTATTGTAATAATAGCATTGGTGGCAGTGTGCGCCCCCCCCCCCCGATCATTGGTGGCAGCGGAGTAGAAGCATCATACTTACCTGGCTGCTGCGATCTCTGTGTCCGGCCGCGGGAGCTCCTCCTACTGGTAAGTGACAGGTCTGTGCGGCGCATTGCTGTCACTTACCAGTAGGAGGAGCTCCCGGCTGGACGCAGACATCGCAGCAGCTAGCAGGTAAGTATGAATCTTCTACTATTGCTAAGGCTAAGTAACCATGGCAACCAGGACTGCAGTAGCGTCCTCGTTGCCATGGTTACCGATCGGAGCCCCAGCGATTAAACTGGGACTCCGATCGGAACTCCGCTGCCACCAATGATCGGGGTGGGGGGGGGGGGGAGGCCGCACACTGCCACCAATGTATTAAAAGAATAGAGGGAGGAAGGGGGGGCGCACACTGCCACCAATGTATTAAAACAATAGAGGGAGGAGGAAGGGGGGGGCGCACACTGCTACCAATGTTAATGCAATAGAGGGAGGGAGGGGAGGCCGCACACTGTGCCACCAATGCTATTATTACAATAGAGGGAGGGGGGGGGCGCACACTGTGCCACCAATGTAATTGATGCAATAGAGGGAGGGAGGGGGGGCGCACTGGCCACCAATGAAATTTAAACTGGGGAGGGAGGGGGGTCTGCCCCCTGCTGCCTGGCACCCCGGATCTCTTACAGGGGGCTATGATGGCACAATTAACCCCTTCAGGTGCAGCACCTGAGGGGTTAATTGTACGGATCACGTCCCCCTGTAAGAGATTGGGTGCTGCCAGGCAGCAGGGGGCAGTCATGTACACAGTTCGTTGTATATTCTAACTAGAAGCGTCCCCATCACCATGGGAATGCCTCTGTGTTAGAATATACTGTCGGATCTGAGTTTTCCCGAAGTGAAAACTCAGCTATGAAAAAGCTTTTATGCAGACGGATCTTCGGATCCGTCTGTATGAAAGTAACCTACGGCCGCGGATCACGGACACGGATGCCAATCTTGTGTGCATCCGTGTTCTTTCACGGACCCATTGACTTGAATGGGTCCGTGAACCGTTGTCCGTCAAAAAAATAGGACAGGTCTTATTTTTTGGACGGACAGGATACACGGATCACGGTCTCGGCTGCAAAACGGAGCATTTTCCGATTTTTCCACGGACCCATTGAAAGTCAATGGGTCCGCGAAAAAAAACGGAAAACGGCACAACGGCCACGGATGCACACAACGGTCGTGTGCATGAGGCCTAAGTCACAACAATAGACAATCAGTCTGCTTAAACTAATAACACACAAAGAATTAAATGTTACCATGTTTTTATTGAACACACCATGTAAACATTCACAGTGCAGGTGGAAAAAGTATGTGAACCCCTAGACTAATGACATCTCCAAGAGCTAATTGGAGTGAGGTGTCAGACAACTGGAGTCCAATCAATGAGATGAGATTGGAGGTGTTGGTTACAGCTGCCCTATAAAAAGCACACACCAGTTCTGGGTTTGCTTTTCACAAGAAGCATTGCCTGATGTGAATGATGCCTCGCACAAAAGAGCTCTCAGAAGACCTACGATTAAGAATTATTGACTTGCATAACGCTGGAAAGGGTTATAAAAGTATCTCCAAAAGCCTTGCTGTTCATCAGTCCACGGTAAGACAAATTGTCTATAAATGGAGAAAGTTCAGCACTGCTGCTACTCTCCCTAGGAGTGACCGTCCTGTAAAGATGACTGCAAGAGCACAGCACAGACTGCTCAATGAGGTGAAGAAGAATCCTAGAGTGTCAGCTAAAGACTTACAAAAGTCTCTGGCATATGCTAACATCACTGTTAGCGAATCTACAATATGTAAAACACTAAACAAGAATGGATTTCATGGGAGGATACCACAGAGGAAGCCACTGCTGTCCAAAAAAACATTGCTGCACGTTTACAGTTTGCACAAGAGCACCTGGATGTTCCACAGCAGTACTGGCAAAATATTCTGTGGACAGATGAAACCAAAGTTGAGTTGTTTGGAAGAAACACACAACCCTATGTGTGGAGAAAAAGAGGCACAGCACACCAACCTCAAAACCTCATCCCAACTGTGAAGTATGGTGGTGGGGGCATCATGGTTTGGGGTTGCTTTGCTGCGTCAGGGCCTGGACGGATTGCTATCATCGAAGGAAAAATGAATTCCCAAGTTTATCGAGACATTTTGCAGGAGAACTTAAGGCCATCTGTCCACCAGCTGAAGCTCAACAGAAGATGGGCGTTGCAACAGGACAACGACCCAAAGCATAGAAGTAAATCAACAACAGAATGGCTTAAACAGAAGAAAATACGCCTTCTGGAGTGGCCCAGTCAGAGTCCTGACCTCAACCCGATGGAGATGCTGTGGCATGACCTCAAGAAAGCGATTCACACCAGACATCCCAAGAATATTGCTGAACTGAAACAGTTCTGTAAAGAGGAATGGTCAAGAATTACTCCTGACCGTTGTGCACGTCTGATCTGCAACTACAGGAACGTTTGGTTGAAGTTATTGCTGCCAAAGGAGGTTCAACCAGTTATTAAATCCAAGGGTTCACATACTTTTTCCACCTGCACTGTGAATGTTTACATGGTGTGTTCAATAAAAACATGGTAGCATTTAACTCTTTGTGTGTTATTAGTTAAGCAGACTGTGATTGTCTATTGTAGTGACTTAGATGAAGATCAGATCACATTTTAAGACTAATTTGTGCAGAAATCCATATCATTCCAAAGGGTTCACATACTTTTTCTTCAACTGTAGATAGATAGATATTAGATATGAAAAAAGAAAAAAAGATGAGCAGCACACACATCGACGGGGTGCAATTCCTTGGAGCAGGTCACGGACTTGATCCAAATTGGTATAAAAAATAGAGAAATCCTGTGTTCTGCCTTGGATTTTTCTATTTTTTTTTAGATATTAGATAGATAGATATTAAAAGTTAAGTTTTAAGATGTTGCCAGTGATAAACAATTTAACCACCAAAGATCACCCATCACCATTATAAGCTTTCCAGTTTTTGGAAGAGATTACAAATATAATTTCTTACAACTACTGTATACAGTGGAAAAAATGATTGCAATACAACTAAATAACCATGAAAAATGCAAAACCAACTGGAGTTCTTGGGAGAAATTTGCCCAAATATAACCTGCACATGAGCCTTGTATATAGGGTGGCAATTTGTTTGTTTCATTGGAAACCAGAAGAGGGTGACTGAGAATTTGAGACAGATTACGGAAGAGGAGGAAACAAGAAAAAAAAGAAAAATTAAATTGAAAATTTTATGGATAGGCATCCCCAAATATACTACTAGAATTCATTATTGATATTAATATTATTGATATTTTCCTGATCCTATTATTCCCACCATATAATTCAAGATTATTTTTTTATGTTTTTATTATATAATTTTATTATTATTTTTTTAAAATAATTGTTATGCAGTGAAGATTATTATCATTTTAACTGCTGTACACGACTACTTCTGAGAAATAAATAAATAAACATTAAAAGAAGAGAACCATCTTGCCAGCACCACCTCTTTGAAGTGGCTCCGTATGAGCCAAAATCTGACTTTCCAACAAGCCTTGGGATTTGACAAGGGAATATAAATGAAGCCAGATATATTTCCCTTATCAAATAGCAAGGCTTCTTAGAAAGTAGCCACTTCCAATAGGTGGCGCTGGTGAGTTGGTTCTTACCTCTTCGCATATTTGTTTCCCGGGAAGCTTTTCCAACAAGTCTCCATACAGGGTTGGTCTCTTGAAGGAGGTTCGGTACCTTGCCTTATGTATAACTCCAAATAATTACATTATTAAACCACCAAAAATCTAAGCTCAAATAATCTTCATATAAAATAACACTTTATTATAGTACAGCATTAACCGCGCATGCGCCGATCACCTACCAGAGAGACGCGCCTCTATGGTGGTGGACCAGCGCACGCGCAGTCCATCGCTCCAGTTATAGATGGTCATTCTGGTGGCACATGCGCTGGAGAGATTCTTGATGTGGGCCTCTTCCTCCTCTTCCGTGTTCTGCGTTCCTAGCCTCGCTTATAGTAAATGTCCTGATAGGCTAAAGTGAGCACATGCTCCTGACGTTTTACGTCTTCCCCACTCAATGTGACTCTCCTCAGGATAGGTCATCGATATCTGATTGGTGGAGGTCTGACACCCGGGACCCCCGCCGATCAGCTGTTTGAGAAGTCATCGGTGGTCCTGTGAGCGCCATGGCCTTCTCACAGCTTTTCCTAGGCCGAGTGACGTCACGTTCATCGGTCACCTGGCCTGGGCGCAGCTCCACCCTGTAGAAGTGAATGGGGCTGAGCGCAATACCAAGCACAGTTGCTATACAATGTATGGCGCTGTGCTTTGTGAGCGGCTCACAGGAGCGGCGGTGCCTTCTCAATCAGCTGATTGGCGGGGGTCCTGGGTGTCGGACCCTCACTGATCAGATACTGATGACCTATGCAGATGATAGGTTATCAGTATATAAGTCTCGGAAAACCCTTTTATTGTTCTGCCCCCATCGCCTCCTGCAGAAGCCGAGCGAAACACGTATTGAGGCTCTGCCAGACGCACTTTTATCTTTATTTATGTGCCGCACTTTACTCCGACTTGTCCGCGTATTTTAGAATTTATAGCACCAGATCATCTGACGTATTTATACTTAAAGGGGTCGTCTCACTTCATCAAATGGCCTTTATCATGTAGAGAAAGTTAATACAAGGCACTTTCTAATGTATCGTGATTCTCCATATTGCCTCCTTTGCTGGCTGGATTCATTTTTCCATCATATTTATACAGGGTTTACGACCACCCTGCAATCCAGGAGCGGTGGTCGTGCTTGCACACTATGAGAAAAGGCATCGGGCTCTCTGGTGGCCGGGACCAAGGGTCGGCACTTTTTCCTAAAATGTACACACTCGACCACCGCTGCTGGATTACAGGGTGGTCGTAACCCCTGGAAACGAGCAGTGTATAATGTGATGGAAAAATGAATCCAGCCAGCAAAGGAGGCAATATGGAGAAGGACAATACATTAGTAAGTGCCTTGTATTAACTTTCTGTACATGATAAATGCTATTTGCTGAACCCCTTAAATTTATGCCAGTCCTTCATTTTTATCTGTAATTTTGCCATTACTTTTTGTGTAACCTTTTAATGTTGTACCAGAATAAAGTGTAATTTTAGATGGAGATATTTTTTTTTGGGTGGTTTAACAATACACAGCAGCGGCAACGTGATCTATGGAAAATGCCTGCATGGCTGCACAAACAGAGCGCTGCTGTAAAGGCGGTGTACACTGTCATATAACAATGCCTGTGACATATAATTACTTCTTAATTATCTGAAATAGGCCAAGTAACAAACACGTCCGCAGTGATGCAAATGGTGCTTTTCCATAGAAAGTTGGAGAAAATCCAGCAAGGAGACGGGTGAGTCACGGGAAGGTGTCGCTCGGATTTGGACAAACGCTGTTGTTTTATTCGTATGAATGCAAAAGAAAAGGAGCGGAGGAAATAAAAAATATAAAAAAACACAGAATACATGTAATCATTGTCTTAAAGGGATTGTCCATCCTGTTATTGTAGCCTCAGCTTTGCGCGTGGAAGGGCCAACATGGAACATGCTTAGAGGAGAGGTGTCAAAAATCAAGATGATGCCTGATCAGGCCTCCTCACATTATACCTAGTACAGCGCCTTGCATTGTATGGTGGCCGTGCTTGGTATTGCAGCCCAGAAAGACCGTGTGACCGATGGAAGTGATGTCATTGGCGGAGGAAGAGGCTGCAGCGCTCACGGGGGCATTGCGGACCCTTCCAGCAGCTGATTGACGGGGGCTCCCAGAGTCGGACCCCTACCGATCTGATGTCGATGTCCTATTCTGAGAAAAGCTTGACAATATTTAATGAGGTATTCCTGTTTAAACAATTACATTTATTTGTTTAGAGAAGCAGCAGTTATACGGTTTTCTAATATACATGTATTTAAAAGTTTATAATATTAATATTTATTATTACAACCCCTTTTTGGTCGTAGATCTGAATGGGACTAAAGATGGCGTCAATCCTTTCTGCTGCCCGAGACGAAAACTGAAACGCCAGGCTCAGGCAGTGCGATAATGATGACACCGGCCTGTGATAGGATACAGGAACTAGGGCTAAAGCCTATGAGAGGAAACGGTGGGCCAGGGAGACATCGCTCCAGTGCCCCGACATTCAACTGTATTGTTGTCCTTTCTAGCAGAAGCCTGAAGGTTTTGTGCCAATATTGACTGGTATTTGGAACTGTTCATAATTCCCTCTAGCTTAACTAAGGCCCCAGAAAAACATCCCCTTGGCATGATGCTGCCACCACCATGCTTCACCGTGGGGATGGGGTTCTTTTGGTGATGTGCAGTGTTGTTTTTGGGCCAAACATATCTTTTGGAATTGTGGCCAGAAAAGTTCCACCTTGGTTTCATCAGACCATAACACCTTTTCCCACATGCTTTTGGGAGACTTCAGATGTGTTTTTGCAGAATGTAGCCTGGCTTGGATGTTTCTCTTCGTAAGAAAAGGCTTTCGTCTTGCCCCTCTACCCCATAGCCCAGACATATGAAGAATACGGGAGATTGTTGTCACATGTACCACACGGCCAGTACTTGCCAGATGTTCCTGCAGCTCCTTTAATGTTGCTGTAGGCCTCTTGGTCGCCTCCCAGACCAGTCTTCTTCTAGTCTTTTCCATAGGCGTGTGCAGCCTATTGCATTAGGGTGTGCACCCTAAAGCACAAACACACACGCCGTGCGTGCGTGTGTATGTATATATATATATATTATAGCCACAGATCCTCCATAACAGTGTGTCAATTTTTATTGTACTAACCTAATACTTAAAATACAAGCTTTCAAGAGTTTTCCTTTCTTCCTCGGTACGCTTGAGTATTCAGAAACAATCTGGTCCTAAGGGTGGGTTCACATCTGCGTTATGCCATTCCGTTATAGGTTCCGTTTCAAACGGAATATAACGGAATGGCCAGATGGAATGCAAAACGGAATTCTGTCCTAATAGAAGTTTATGAGAAAGCATAACCGATCCGTCTGGGTCCTGTCGACAGGACTTTGTTTTCCGTCTTGCATAACAGGAACCAGATGGATCCGTTTGGGTTCCCATAGACTTTTATGAGGACGGAGAGCAAATGGAAAGCCTCTTGCAGAGTCCGCACTGTACGAGAGAGATAGCAGTGGCTGTGAAGGGGAAAGTTAGAGAGCACAATGACTGCCCCAGAGCCTTTCTGCTGCCTGACCAACTGTATGCTGCCACAGCGCCAGCCCAGCCTGCAGACATCAGAGAGGCCTGGGGTCCACATTATAGCACCACTACATTTACTTATTATCAAAAAGCATCATACATAACCAAGCAAAAGCCAGAATATAATAAAAGACTAAAACATTAAACTACATTTATAATAAAACAATTTACTTACAAAAGAAGCTATTCAGTCGTCTGCTGTGCCGTCCTCTGCTTGCTTCCACAGATTATTTGCCCTCCTTTCTGTCTCTCCTCTGTTATGGGGGGTATGTGGATGACGCACTGTTATGGGGATCTGTGGATGATGCACTGTTATGGTGGATCTGTGGGTGATGCACTGTTATGGGGATCTGTGGATGACACACTGTTATGGGGGAATCTGTGGATGACACACTGTTATGGGGGATCTGTGGATGACACACTGTTATGGGGATCTGTGAGTGACACACTGTTATGGGGGGGATCTGTGGATGACACACTGTTATGGGGGAATCTGTGGATGACACACTGTTATGGGGGATCTGTGGATGACACACTGTTATGGGGATCTGTGGATGACACACTGTTATGGGGATCTGTGGATGACACACTGTTATGGGGGATCTGTGGATGACACTGTTATGGGGGATCTGTGGATGACACAGTGTTTTGGGGGATCTGTGGATGACGCACTGTTATGGGGGACCTGTGGATGACGCACTGTTATGGGGGACCTGTGGATGACACACTGTTATGGGGGATCTGTGGATGACACAGTGTTATAGGGGATCTGTGGATGACACACTGTTATGGGCATCAGTGGATGACACACGGTTATGGGGGCATCCACAGATCCCCCCCCCCATAACAGTATCATCCACAGATCCCTTCCCATAACAGTGTCATCCACAGATCCCCCCATAACAGTGTCATCCACAGATCCCCCTTAAAAGGTGACATATTCCACACAGATGCCCCCATAACAGTATCATCCACAGATCCCCCCCCCCATAACAGTGTCATATTCCACAGATGCCCCCATAACAGTGTCATCCACAGATATCCCCTTAACAGTCTATTAAGGGGATATCTGTGGATGGCACTGTTATGGGGGCATCTGTGTGGAATATGACACAGATGTGGGGGGGATCTGTGGATGACACATATATAGCAGCATCTTGTGCTATATATGTGTCATCATCCACAGATCCCCCCCCATAACAGTGTTCCTGACAGTGACCCCCAACAGGGGGTGGAGGCCGGCAACTATTGTAAGACCCCGCCGCGTTCCTTATGTAAAGTGTTGTAATTAAACTTGTGCCAAGTTGTACGTACTACTATCTAATCTATTACTAACTTACTGGGACAGGACTCCAGCTAGGATTCACAGTTTTTCTTTTTCACAGTGCACAATCACCATTCACTGGGCTGCCTGGGCATGGGCACTGGGCGGGCAGGCAGGCTCGTCAAACATTCAAACTAGTCGGCAGCAGCGTAACGTGACGGAGTCACGCCGCACGCGCCTGCTCCTCCCACTTTATTAATGAAGCAGGCAGCGCAGGCGTGTGACGTTGGAGTGAGTGACGTTACGCGGCCGGCCGCCGGGAGACGGAGCACAGGAGCAGTGAGCAGTCCTATACAGTATTGAGTCGTCAGTCGAGCAGTCTGAGCAGATGCATGTCATTGAAGCTGTGCGGGGCTGGCAGCCGGGGCTCAAGCGGCAGGCGGCAGTGCAGGAGGCGGAGCACAGGGGTGTGATTAGGGTGCGCCCAGGCACACCCGGCACACCCCGTGCGCACGCCTATGGTCTTTTCATCAGTTTTGGAGGGACGTCCAGTTCTTGGTAATGTCACTGTTGTGCCATATTTTCTCCACTTGATGAGGACTGTCTTCACTGTGTTCCATGGTAGATCTAATGCCTTGGAAATTCTTTTGTCCCCTTCTCCTGACTGATACCTTTTTACAATGAGATCCCTCTGATGCTTTGGAAGCTCTCTATGGACCACGGCTTTTGCTGTGGGATGCGACTAAGAAAGTTTCAGGAAAGACCAACTAGAGCAGCCGAACTTTATTTGGGGCTAATCAGAGGGACTTTACATGATGGCCGGTGTATGCTGACTCCTATGTAACAGGATTGTAAATGTGATTGCTTAATTCTGAACACAGCTACATCCCCAGTTATAAGAGGGTGTGCACACTTATGCAATCACATTATTTTAGTTTTTTGGAAGAATCAGTTTGTTTTTCAGTTGAGTTGTACAGTTTATAGGTCACATTAAAGGTGGAAAAAGTTCTGAAATGATCACAGAAACCTGACATTTTACCAGGGGTGTGTAGACTTTTTATATCCACTGTATACACTACCGCAGGTTGATTTATCACCCTATATAATCCAGTTAGCGGACCGGGCTTATATCAAACGAGAAGCTGGTGGCAGTGAAAAGGCTCCCTCAGCTTGTTGTCAGTGAATAGACCATACCTGTTCATTATCTAGTGGCTGTAAATCTATATGAACCCAAACTGAAATGAAAGGTTTTGCCCTTGTTTTCTGATGCATTAGTTCCATCACTTCTCTGTGTGTGAGAAGCCCACAGTGCACAACTTCGTTGTTTCTTCATCACAAGATGTGGGTGAGCCTTCCCTTTAAGTAACACCCACTTGTTACTTCTGCTGCATGCTACACGGTTCATTGCTTAGTCAGCACCCGCCTTAGGTTTGGGCCTCTGTGCACAGTTGGACGGAGTTCTGCTGTTGTCATCCAAAACATGAAAGCAACAGACCGGGCAAATGTCAGCAGATGTGTGCAGAGAGCAGCAGGTTCCAATATCACGTTCTCAGGAAGGAATAGTTCTCCCGTAACACCAGTTTAACTCAAGGAAGACAAAAATTTTAGCAGGGCCCCCTCTCTGATTTTTGACAAATGTCCGATTTTGTATTATGCGGAGGAATTTTTTTTACTTAAAAAAAGAAAAGTTCTCCCCCAGCAGTCATGGCCACGCTGCTCACTAGCTCCCAGGTTTATGGCAGCTTAGACCCACTGGGCGCCCTCTCCTCCATCCAGGTGGGCCCAGCCACTGGAGTAGCTCTGTAGCTCCCCCCCTGCTTTTTACCGGCAATGCCTCTCACTGCCCATAGGTTACATAGACACTGTCTCCTTCCTATTCTTAAAGCACCAGTGCTCATCCTAACCTTCCCTAGCCAATCGCTGGCTACCTTGGGGTACTTGCAGAACATTCCCCTGTGGGAAGGTCCCTGTCACAGAATGTGTACAGGTAACAAGGCAAAACAACATGCATAAATGACTCGCTGGATCCAAAAGCTAAGGAACGAAAGGGAGACCCCTGTAGAAGACCTGGCACTTTCCCTGGCTGCTCAGCCTATGCATAGATCCGAATGGTGGAGGTATGCATATCCACGTACCTTGACTATATAACCCCTGAGCACCCTACAATAGTGAGGGGACACGACCACCGGCTCCCTACACCAGACACGGAGGGAGTCAGGGTCACCTGGGATCCAGCAAACAGAAAATAACAGATAACAGTTTAACACTTAACTTTGTAGAGGAGAGGAGAACCAGATGGGCATGCACACATACTCCAGGAAGAAATATAAGCCGCCCAGAAAAGCCTTCTGGGGAAGAATTTAAAGGGAAGCAATTAGTCCAACACATGACAGCTGAGAGAGACTAACGAGAGGAGGAGCTGAATACCACAACACAGAAACTCAAGGGGGAGGTTCTGAAAGGCCTCTGTCAGAGCTTCTCAGCTGTCTGGTTGTGACAGTCCCTGAGCAATAGGATCTAGCCCATTAGTTTCTGGAAAAGGTGTGCCGTTGTGTGCATGTTTGCCTTTTCCATGTACCGACTTCTGCCTTTTTTTTTTTCCAGATTTCACCCTTTTCTTACCTGACCTGACCTCTGCCTGATTTCCAGACTGTGAACTGACTGCCCTGACTTTGGACTGTTTATTGGATCACACAAACTTTGCCTGTCCTGCCCTCGGCTTGTCCCTGACTACAGCTCTGCCTGATCCCTCGGGGCTCTGCACCAGTATCTCGTGGGTCAGCTGTCAATCACACAGAGACTACTCCAAGAGGTAGAGGACTGGTGGTTCCCCTGCAGCAAAGTCCAGATATCTGTAGAGGGGTTAAAGGTTGAAAACTATGGAGGCCATTTAGATAACAGATATAAAATATATGATGGTTGTGCACACCTCATTAGGAAGAATTCAACACTTACGAGCGTAGGTTCCTATAATCTTAGGTAATTTATTCACGTAGGGATCAATGTATGGGGTAGAAGTATATGAGGTAGATATATAATATAGATAAATAGTTGTCCAGAAAGTATCAGATTTCAACGACAGGGACCAAAAATATGATTGGATCCCTATAGTGGATATCCCAGATATTCTTTGTGTAACATTTGATCAGTACCGTTTAGGGTATGTGTATCAATCTGTATATGATACAATTCATCCAACAGTTATTACAGGATTACATAAAAACTCTAAAATTACTCCTATATATATTATTAATACTTGACATTAACATCCATAAACACTAAATGTTGTGCAAAAATGTGCAGAAGATTTATGCAAAAAAAAAAATTTAAGTTCATCCCACAGATAGTGCAGCAATTACGGACCACAATAGGTGTAAAAATAAAAATTGGGGAAAAAGACTAGTGAAAAAAAATATATAAACTATACTCCATCCAATAAACAATTCATCCGTATTAGAACATCCACAGTGAAGTCGTATCGAATAAAAACTGTAATAAACTGTAAGGATAAAAAGAAAAATTGGGATACATCAAACGGAATAGTCTATCCACAGCAGGACCCATTTAGATAACACCCTTAGTAGTAGCCCCAAGCCAAAGTGGCACTGTGGATCAACATCTACTTTGTAACAGTTTGCTCAGGCCATGGATTCTACTGGTCCACTCAAGTTGGGACCATCTAAAGTTTTCAAGAAGCTGACTAGTCAGCATGGTCGCCAGAGGTAACTCCTGCAATATTTCAACACCATCTCTGCACATTTGGATTCTCTTGTAACTTCCATCCCAGTATCGCCTCCACAGGATGCAGCCCAGCATCTCCACCGCCACCACAACATGCTTCCTTCTCTTGTGGCTCCAGCTTTCATTTACCTCTGGGAGGGAGACCCCAAGTTCTGCTGTGGGTTTCTTAACCACTACACCATCCACTTCCAGCTGGAGGCAAATCAATTCCCCAACGACTAGTTTAAGGTCACCTTCCTATTGTCCCTTCTGTCTGATGAAACTTTACCCTGGGCCACGCCTCTCTGGGTACGGGATGACCCACTCACTTTTTTTTTCGTGACTTTCTTTCGACTTTCAGCAAGGTCTCTGAAGAACCCTATTGGCTAGCTTCTGTGGCCTCTTGTTTGCTGTATCCCTGCCAGGGCACTCTTACTGTGGGACAATACGCAATACAGTTCCTTGCCCTCACCTTAGAGATGTCCTGAAACAACGCCCAGGTGGCGGCCTTTCGGCAGGGTCTCTCAGGACACATTAAAGATGGACTGGCAGGGTAAGATGTACCTGGATGATCTGATTTCTTTGGCTACCCGTATTGATCTCTGGTGTCGGGTGTGCCTAAAAGAAACATCTTGATAGAGGAGAACCCCCCCAAGACAGGTGCCCACGTTCAAGAGTCCCATGCCTCCATCTCTTTTGACTACTGTCCATACAGCCGGACAGAGTTATAATTTCTGTAGAGGTGCAGTAACAATTTGTGTATGCACTGCGGTGGCAAGGGCCACTAGACATGTCCGCTCATGCCACAAAACTTCAGTGTCTAGGGCAGATTGGAGAGATGACTCTGGGCGAGTATACTCTCTCTCCAAAATTAACTGTTCCCTTGATCTTGTCATATGGTGACATCTGCAAAAGGCGCCTCCCCCCAGGGTCCTCTATATATATCGCGTCCCAGGTGTAGGAATGCCGAGTAGTATGTTGCAGCCTAAAATGTCTCTTTATGTGTGTCACGATGCTCCTACCTGGATACGGCTGGACCCCAGGCTTTGGCTCCAAAGCAATGAGTAGAGGGAATAATAGAATTCCTTTGGGACCCCATAAAAATATTCTTCTAAAAATGTCTGTTCCAGGTCATGATGGTTATCTTCTATACAGGCACGGACTGGCCCACAGGGGTAAAGGGGAATCCCCGGTGGGCCCCTGAGCTAGGTGGGCCCCTAGTCTCCCATCCGCTGCACAAGTGGCACATAACACAGTAGACCTACTGTACTACATACATATATTCAATGTACAGCACCTTAACCAGCCTATGTTCATATAAAAAAACGTGTTAAATTATTTA
Source organism: Bufo gargarizans (assembly GCF_014858855.1). NCBI lineage: Eukaryota > Metazoa > Chordata > Amphibia > Anura > Bufonidae > Bufo > Bufo gargarizans. The sequence continues at coordinate 478,859,682 of NC_058084.1, read as the reverse complement.
TTATATTTGGATGTAACCATATGGTGGGCCCCTAAAATAAATTTTACTGGTGGACCCTAGGTACTCCAGTCCGACACTGCTTCTATATAAGAGGTGAGGGGGGTGAAGGGAACTTGGGCTCAGAGAGCACAGGAAGTGATTGTTAGGATTTACACTTTCTGCTCAGCATAAGGGCACATGCACACGACCGTGGGGCAGCCGCATGCGGATCGCGGACCCATTCACATGCACTACTTTTTTGCAGTGCGGAGGCACGGCCAGAAACACGGGGGTTTCGGGGGCATCTCCGGGTTTGCGGACCCACGGTCGTGTGCGGACCCTACAATAGTGCTGTGCCTCTTCCACCACAACCATACAAGGTGAGCCTCCATTATCTTGGAGTAACATTCTATCCTTTGGACGCACTCACCCTATGTTACGCCTCTTGTCTCTGTTATCACATTGACCCTTTGTCTGTTTTGGAAATCTGCTTAAGTGACAGAGAAGATCCAAACTGTGACTCCCTTCACATGGTATATTATTAAACTGTCTGCCTGCAGCCACCACTAGGGGGAGCTCACAACATAGGAATTTAAACAGTTACAACTGAACTCAATGGAATCTGTAAAGATCTCTATGTACCGGAGCTTCCCCCACTGGCAGGTGCAGGAAAATGCTGTGGTAGAGCAAGGGGAGTTCAGCGCCGGGCCCCGTCTCATCTCCGGCAGTCACATGGTCTGCCTCCATGGTAAGTACTCCACTACCTTTATGGTCTAATTTGCTGAAATAAGCTTTCCTGACCCTTAATGATAATTGGACTGGATTCTAATGGCTCGCTGTGCACCAGCTTGTTGTTTGCTTGTCCTGCGTTCCTTCTCCAACTCCTAGAAACGACATGACCCTGGCGGTATTAGAGCATTCATCACGGGCCATGTACCTGGGCTAATTGCCTCCTTTCCAAGGAGCTGTACCTTTTTAACATGGAAAACAAGCTATTTTTTTTCGAGGAGCCTGAGTCTGAGTCACCGCCGAGCTCAGCAATTCTGCCGCTCCTGAGCGTGTTATCCCATTAAGAGCCATAATAGTAATTACTCTAATGATTGCGGCATCTGCTGCCTCCGGCCATATGTCAGGTAGGCTCACCCCGGCTCATGCCTCCCTTTTGTGCCAGTTACTTTTACCCTACTGGGCACAGCTTCCTCTTCTCGCTCACATCTATATTTGGAGTTTCTGTAGAGATGGCATCTTCTAGGACGCGTCAAAGGATCACAATCTAGACTGACGTACAGTGTAAGACTTTGATATCCGAAATATTCATACCTCCCTCGATCATCAGGGTAAACACTGTGACTATTACGTGACATCGGTTTTCAGACTGGCCACTGTAGTAGACACAATGGGCTGACGCTTTCTGCTTCCTAAAAATCACTTGTCAGCTTTGCTGTATGGGTTGGGACAGAATGAGCAGAGTCATCTCATTATCATTCGGGGAAGGGGAAGGTAATGACAGCTCAGTTGTACTGCTGGAGGCCTAGATATGGCAGGAGAGTAACATTATACACTGAACCAAGACTCTGTATGCAGCACCCCTGTTAATCTCTGGTCTCCGGGGGGAGGGGATGGGCGCCATCGTTTCCTGTAGACTGTAATAATCCATGACATTTCTCTGTCGGATAACTCCCATTCATTGCAGCTGCCATAAAGCGCACATACTGCTGTACTGACGACACAGGAAGGTGTGTGTGGCTCCAGTTCCTTTACTTAAAGGAACAACACATAATTTTGCTTCTACAAACATACACGTCTTTAATGACATGAAAAATGACATACATGAGACATTCCTTTAGAAATTCTGCTCAGCTGGCAAAATGGGCACATTCAAAAATCACATGACTTAGTCACCTGACCACATTGTCCAATGGTTCTAGCTGTGTACAGGATCATGGAGCGATTATTTGTGGTTTCCAATTCCTGGGGCCTCGGGAGGAATATTTTTTGGACTTCAGTTATTGATTTTATTTTGCTATCGTTTTCATAAACTGCCTATAATTTTATATCAGCAGATGTGACGGTAAATAATAATACAAAGTAAAGTAAGGCAGCGGTGGTCGTGCACACTCTGGCCTTTCTGCGCTGCAGCGGTGGTCGGAACCTCTGGGACATGATGTAATAGTCGGCCATATTAGCTCACATGGAGCAGTCATTTCCGTCGTCTGGTCACCCAGAGCTTCTCCTTCCCTCTCGTGGCTTTCTCCGGTGGTCGATCGCCAAACACTGCATTGCTCCTCTTCCCCAGCCGGTCCACAGCCACCTGATGCACATAAATGACGTCAGTCTGCAGGTTCATTTTGGTGGCAGGACGCCACCAGACTATTTTAGTCCCTGGCTATATTTGTAACTTGGCCACATCAACTGTTCCAGCCATCATTAGCCCTGCTACTTCATTAGTCCTCACTATCAGCACTGCTACATCACTGCTCAACTACCCCGTTAGCACTGCTCCACCACTGCTACATCACTGTTCCATCCACACCATCAGCACTGCTACATCATTGCTCCACCATATTATCAGCACTGCTACATCACTTGTCAACTAAATCATCAGCACTGCTAAATCACTGTTTCGCCACATCATCAGCACTGCTACATCACTACACCACCCACACCATCAGCACTGCTACATCGCTGCTCCACCATATCATCAGCACTGCTACATCACTTGTCAACTAAATCATCAGCACTGCCAAATCACTGCTTCGCCACATCATCAGCACTGCTACAGCACTGCACCACCCACACCATCAGCACTGCTACATTACTGCTCCACTGACTGTGCGAAATCTATAATTCTGCTTCACCATCTGCAGTTTCATTAGTTTCACTGCATCTTCAGCTCTGCTTCGTCTATAGTTTTACCATTGGCTCTGCCACTTCTTCAGTTCTGCTACATCACTCCCCAGTATCATCAGCGTGTCCTTCTGCTTCCCTGCACCAGCACCCCCTGACCGCATTGCAGAAGCCCTGCTCTGGAGGCTGAGCAGTTCCACTTCACCAGGTGAGAACATAATGTCCTCTTGTCCATCTCACTGTTTAGACTAGGGATCGGCAACCTTCGTCACTCCAGGTGCTCGGAAACTACAACTCCCAGCATGCATACTTACTCTGCTATTCTTGTAACTTCCATAGAAGTGAAAGGAGGATTCTGGGAGCTGTAGTATCATAACAGTTGGAGTGCCGAAGGTTGCTGATCCCTGGTGTAGAGACTTCCTCCTTTTTCAGGACCTCTAGGGGGTGTAAGATTTCATTTCTGTCATTGAAATGGACTCTGGAAGTTGTTTGTGACCAGAGACATCAGTGGCAGGAAGTAGCTAACTTCTTCTCCTACTTGGATGCAAGCGGTGCCCACAGGAACCAATCAGGGTCCTTCTTTGTAAACCGTAATCTGATTGGCTGCCATACCCAAGTTCCTTATTCTAATGGGTCTAAGAGGTGTAAGAAAGTACCTGAACCTGAGAGAACTCCGCACAGACCAGATTAGTGCCCCCTAGTGGTGGTGGTGGTGCTTTCCCAGATGCAATGGTGTCCACTTGCTCACCTCACTTTAGAAAAGTTTTTCCAAACGAGAGTACAGATGTCATTTAACCACCTCAGCCCCCCTAGCTTAAACCCCCTTAATGACCAGACCACTTTTTACAATTCTGCACTACACTACTTTCATGGTTTATTGCTCGGTCATGCAACTTACCACCCAAATGAATTTTACCTCCTTTTCTTCTCACTAATAGAGCTTTCATTTGGTGGTATTTCATTGCTGCTGACATATTAACTTTTTTTGTTATTAATCGAAATTGACCGAAATTTTTGCAAAAAAATTAGATTTTTCACTTTCAGTTGTAAAATTTTTAAAATAAAACTACATTTCGCAAAATTTATTTTTCTACATGTCTTTGATAAAAAAAAAGCAATAAGTATATTTATTGGTTTGCGCAAAAGTTATAGCGTTTACAAACTATGGTACAAAAATGTGAATTTCTGCATTTTGAAGCAGCTCTGACTTTCTGAGCACCTGTCATGTTTCCTGAGGTTCTACAATGCCCAGACAGTAGAAACACCCCACAAGTGACCCCATTTCGTAAAGTAGACACCCTAAGGTATTCGCTGATGGGCATAGTGAGTTCATGGAAGTTTTTATTTTTTGTCACAAGTTAGCAGAAAATTATTATTATTATTATTATTTTCTTACAAAGTCTCATATTCCACTAACTTGTGACAAAAAAAGAAATTTTACATGAACTAACCTTCCCCCTCACGGAATACCTTAGGGTGTCTTCTTTCCAAAATGGGGTCACATGTGGGGTATTTATACTGCCCTTGCATTTTAGGGGCCCTAAAGCGTGAGAAGTAGTTTGGAATCCAAATGCGTAAAAATGCCCTGTGAAATCCAGAAAGTACTCATTGGAATTTGGGCCCCTTTGCGCATCTTGGCTGCAAAAAAGTGTCACACATGTGGTATCGCCGTACTGGAACGAGAAGTAGGCCAATGTGTTTTGGGGTGTATTTTTACATATACCCATGCTGGGTGAGAGAAATATAATTTTTTTATACATAGTTTGGAATACGCATTTGGATTCCAAACTACTTCTCACGCTTAAGGGCCCCTAAATGCCAGGGCAGTATAAATACCCCACAAGTGACCCTATTTTGGAAAGAAGACACCCCAAGGTATTCCGTGAGGGGCATGGCGAGTTCCTAGAATATTTTTTTGGCACAAGTTAGCGGAAAATTATTTTACATGAACTCACCATACCCCTTACGGAATACCTTGGGGTGTCTTCTTTCCAAAATGGGGTCACATGTGGGGTATTTATACTGCCCTTGCATTTTAGGGGCCCTAAAGCGTGAGAAGAAGTCTGGAATCCAAATGTCTAAAAATGCCCTCCTAAAAGGTACTCATTGGAATTTGGGCCCCTTTGAGCATCTTGGCTGCAAAAAAGTGTCACACATGTGGTATTGCCGTACTCAAGAGAAGTAGGGCAATGTGTTTTGGGGTGTCTTTTTACATATACCCATGCTGGGTGAGAGAAATATCTCTGTAAAAGACAAATTTTCCCATTTTTTTATACAAAGTTGTCATTTGACAGAGATATTTCTCTCACCCAGCATGGGTATATGTAAAAATACACCCCAAAACACATTGCCCTACTTCTCCTGAGTACAGCGATACCACATGTGTGACACTTTTTTTGCAGCCTAGGTGCGCAAAGGGGCCCAAATTCCAATGAGTACCTTTTAGGAGGGCATTTTTAGGCATTTGGATTCCAAACTTCTTCTCATGCTTTAGGGCCCCTAAAATGCCAGGGTGGTATAAATACCCCACATGTGACCCCATTTTGGAAAGAAGACACCCCAAGGTATTCCGTGAGGGGCATGGCGAGTCCATTGAAGTTTTTTGTTTGTTTTTGGCACAAGTTAGCAGAAAATGATTTATTTATTTTTTTTCTCACAAAGTCTCCCTTTCCACTAACTTGTGACAAAAATTTCAATCTTTCATGGACTCAATATGCCCCTCAGCGAATACCTTGGGGTGTCTACTTTCCGAAATGGGGTCATTTGTGGGGTATTTATACTGCCCTGGCATTTTAGGGGCCTTAAAGCGTGAGAAGAAGTCTGGAATATAAATGTCTAAAAAATTTTAAGCATTTGGATTCCGTGAGGGGTATGGTGAGGTCATGTGAGATTTTATTTTTTGTCACAAGTTAGTGGAAAATGAGACTGTAAGAAAAAACAAAAACAAAAAAAAACAATTTCCGCTAACTTGTGCAAAAAAAAAATCTTCTATGAACTTGCCATGCCCCTCAAAAGTGATCTTTATAGCGCCGCAGCGATTTTACGGTGTTTTTGCAGTGATCAGAAAAAAAAATATTTCTGTCATTGCGGTGGGGCGGACTGAACGCAAGTGTGCGCACAAGATCAGGCCTGATCGGGCGAACACTGCATTTTTTGTAGAGCCTATAGAACATGTCCTATTCTTGTCCGCAATTGCGGACAAGAAAAGGCATTTTCTAAAAAGTTCTGGCAATGTGCGGATCCGCAAAATGCGGAAAGCACATTGCCGGTGTCCGTGTTTTGCGGATCCGCTGTGTCCGTGTTTTGCGGATCCGCAAAACACATACGGACGTCTAAATGGAGCCTTACAGGGGGGTGATCAGGGAGTCTATATGGGGTGATCAGGGGTTAATAAGGGGTTAATAAGTGACAGGGGGGTGTAGTGGTGTTTGGTGCTACTTACAGAGCTGCCTGTGTCCTCTGGGGGTCGATCCAAGCAAAAGGGACCACCAGAGGACCAGGTAGCAGGTATATCAGACGCTGTTAACAAAACAGCGTATGATATACCTTTCAAGGGTTAAAAAAAAATCGCATCTACAGCCTGCCAGCGAATGAAGCTGGCAGGCTGTAGATGCACTCGTTTACCTGTGTGCGCGCGTTCACAGGAAATCTCGCCTCTCGCGAGAGGACGCGCCAGCGCGTCCAAGAGGAATAACAGGGCCGCCGGCAGGACGGAATCCTGCGTGCGGCGGTCCTGAGGCGGTTAAAGGGGTTGTGCAGAATTAGAAAAACATGGCTGCTTTCTTCTAGAAACAGCGCCACACCTGTCCAGTGGTTGTCTCTGGTATTGCAACTCAGCTCCTTTGAAATTTATGTGGTGGAACTGCAGTACCAGATACAACCCATGAGTAGAGGTGGCGCTGTTTCTGAAAAAAAACACTTTCACTTATGGCATAGCTCCTGCAAAAACTGACAGGCCCCCCCCCACCTACTATGTGCCGGTGATAATACTGGGGTCGTCTTATGTGGCAGAAGGTTCTTTGGGCTCCTCAGGCGCAAATTGTACCTCTGTACCCCTTATAGCAGGGGTGTCAAACTCAGGGCCCTCCAGCCGCGGCAAAACTACAATTCCCAGCATGCTAATAGCTGTAGTCTGTCGGGGCATGATGGAAGTTGTAGTTTTGCAGCAGCTGGAGGGCCACCAGTTTGACATCCCTGTCCTATAGCTTTGCCTCTGCCTTTAATCCCACATTTTCAGGACTTGTGTACACTTTATATGTGCCCCGTGTTATGGGGAGTCAGAGGGGCTGATGTTGGGCAAAGATTTTGCAGTAGAATGAGGCAAAGCTTAGTATTAATGTAAGGCAAGATCACCCTCTGGTGGTGACAGTGCAGAACTGACATTTTGGTATTTCATACTTCTGTGTGTAGATATGGACGTTCCTTCATCTGATCTTTTTTAACACACATGAACATTGCACCAAACTGTACTGTGCTCTGCCATACACCAATATTACAGGCCATCTACACTGATCATGGGGGTCCGAACTGCAGATCCCCCTCCAAACATCACAGTGAAAGGAGCTCCTGCGCAAGTCACGCACCCGGTGGCTCCTTCATAGGACGGCTGTGCCAAACGCCAGACACAGCCATATGTACCTGGATGAAGGGGATGCAGAGCTCACAGGAGCGCCACGGCCCCTTCAGTGTGATGATCGGCGGTGGGCACCGGACCCCAACTACTCAGACATTTATGGTCTGAATGCCAACGGGAGTTGATCTGTTATGGAGGCAGCGAGATGGTAAGTTGAGGGACACAGCAATGCAGAGGAGGCGAGGAAAGGGGGAGATGCTGCCTCCCAACCGTCCTGGATCCAGCGGGACAGTCCCGGATATCAGTGGCGCCTAACTACTGTGAGGGCACAATGTGGGCATGGCTGCTGTGTGGATCGGGCGTGCATTTGGAAGAGTTAGAGACGAGGCTTAGTATTAAGAAATGTTCCACTGCAATTGTCCCTCTTTCTGATTTTTAAAAGTTAGGAGGTATGGGGAGATGTCACCTGCAGTCCTATGTAACACCATGGATACCACATCGATAACTCTATGAGTACAGTACAGAAAATGTAGTAGATGTCACCTGCAGTCCTATGTAACACCACAGATAACACAGTAATGTCTCTGAGTACAGATAATGTAGTAGATGGTACCTGCAGTCCTATGTAACACCACAGATAACACAGTGATTACTCTCTGAGTACAGATAATGTAGTAGATGTCACCTGCAGTGCTATGTAAGACCAAAGATAACACAGTGATAGATCTATCAGTACAGAAATTGTATAAGATGTTACCTGCAGTCCTATGTAAGACCACAGATAACACAGTGATAGCTCTCTGAGTACATATAATGTAGCAGATGTTACCTGCAGTTCTATGTAACCCCACAGATAACACAGTGATGATTCTCAGAGGATAGATAATGTAGATGTCTCCTGCAGTCCTATGTAACACCAAAGATAACACAGTGATAGATCTATCAGTACAGAAATTGTATAAGATGTTACCTGCAGTCCTATGTAAGACCACCGATAACACAGTGATAGCTCTCTGAGTACATATAATGTAGTAGATGTCACTTGCAGTCCTATGTAACACCACAGATAACACAGTAGTTATTTTCTGTGTACAGATAATATAGTAGATGTCACTTGCAGTCCTATGTAACACCACAGATAACACAGTAGTTATTTTCTGTGTACATATAATGTATTAGATGTCACTTGCAGTCCTATGTAACACCACAGATAACACAATGATAATTCTTTCAGTACAGATAATGTACTATGCTGCAGTGTAAATATATGTGTTGGTAACAAGATTTAGCATATGCTGCCACCTACTGGCCAATTGCATTATTCACATTGGATAATATGTGTGGATGTAGAAGGATCTTTTGGTCATGTGAACTAATTTGCCTAAATTTATTGAGGTCCTTAAGATGTAATAAGAGCACATGGCTGGGAGACGACAAATAGCTGTGCTCTGCTGACCTCATCATTAGCAGAAGACAGATTAATAAATGAGCTGAGATGCTGCTGCTTGAAAGAAAGCCAGCAATATACCTGTGTGGTAGCTAGCTAGACAGTGGAGGTGTGTGGCACTTACCTATATGGTGTGTCACCTCAGGGACTAGCTAGGAGAGCGAAGGAGAGTCAGTTGTTGCCTCTTAAAGAGACAGTGTACTTCATTTACCAATAGCCTTTAACTAAACCTGTGCCCTCAGTGGGAGACTGTAACCGCTAACCATCTGTTGCTTGGCAAAAGACTGTTGTAATCAATACACTTAGGCCCCTTTCACACGGGCGAGTTTTCCGCGCGGGTACAATATGTGACGTGAACGCATTGCACCCGCACTGAATCTTGACCCATCCATTTCAATGGGGTTGTGTACATGAGCGATGATTTTCACGCATCACTTCTGCGTTGCGTGAAAATCTCAGCATGTTCTATCATCTGCGTTTTCACGCAACGCAGGCCGCATGGAAGTGAATGGGGCTGCGTGAAAATCACATTGCATCCGCAAGCAAGTGCGGATGCAATGCGATTTTCACGGATGGTTGCTAAGGAGATGATGTTAATAAATAGGGATGAGCCCCGGGACCCCATTAAAGTCCATTTACTTTATTATTTTCCATTATAACATGATTATAATGGAAAATAATAGCATTCTTTAATACAGAATGTTAAGTAAAACGTCCATTGAGGGTTAAAAAATAATTAAAAAAATTACTCACCTCATCCACTTGATCGCGCAACCGTTAATGTCTTCTTTCTTCTTCTTGCAGGACCTGCAAAAGGACCTTCGATGACGTCATCGCGCTCACCATGTGATTGGAGGTCCTTTTGCAGGTCCTGCAAGAAGAAGAAAGAAGACAATAACGGCTGCGCGATCAATAACGGTTGCGCGATCAAGTGGATGAGGTGAGTAATTTTTTTATTACTTTTTTAACCTTCAATGGACATTTTACTTAACATTCTGTATTAAAGAATGCAATCATTTTCCCTTATAACCATGTTATAATGGAAAATAATAAAATCTACAGAACACCGATCCCAAACCTGAACTTCAGTGAAGAAGTCTGGGTTCGGGTCTGGGTACCAACATTTAGTTTTTTATCATGTGCGTGCAAAACGCATTCAAATGTTTTGCACTCACGCAGAAAAAACTGAACAACGCAACGCAAATCACAGACAAATTGCGTGCAAACTCGCACAGGTTTTCCGGAACGCCCAATCTGCGACGCCCGTGTGCAAGAGGCCTTACTGCCACATGAGACAAAAAAAACTGCCTGAAAGGGCATCTGTCAGCATATCTAAGAAGCTGGCTGACCTGTTCCATGTGCGCTCGGCAGCTGAAGGCATCCGTGTTGGTCCCATGTTCATATGTGCCCGCATTGCTGAGAAAAATGATGTTTTATTATATGCAAATGAGCCTCTAGGAGCAGCGGGTGCGTTACCATTACACCTAGAGGCTCTACTCTCTCTGCAACTGCCGTGCCCTCTGCACTTTGACAGGGCTAGACTGTGAAAACATTATCACACCTGGTCCTGTCAATCAAAATGCAGAGGATGCGACAGTTGCAGAGAGACCAGAATTTCTAGGTGCACCGGCAACGCTCCCATTGCTCCTATGGCTCATTTGCATATATTAAAACATATTTTTTCTCAGCAATGCGGGCACATATGAACATGGGACCAACACCGATGCCTTCAGCTGCCAAGCGCACATGTAACAGGTCAGCCAGTGTCATAGGTACAAAACTGCTGACAGATGCCTTTTAAGTTACAAGTGTGTCCTTCTGATTCCTTCCGACATCCTGGAGTGAGGAGCCATGAGGAGATTCTGTCTGTAAGTTCCTCACAGGAAGAAAGGTGAGCAGCGCACCCCTAGCTGGTGATAGATGTCTGATCCCGTCCCCCTCAATCACTGGGAGTTACTCAGGCAGCAACTAGTCCCTGTGACTTCGTACAGATGTAGCAGTGCTGGGTTTATATGCTGTGCAGCGAGAGTCTAGCATCAGACTGAATCTAGGTCTGCCTAGTGGCCTGTCCTGCTCCTTATTACTCAAACTTCAGATGACACCATCGGTAGTCTGGATAATCGCTGTGTAACTGTGTGATCTGCAGGGTATTTATAATAGAAACCGACTGGCGGGCTGATAACCCACTCTCATGGTGGGTGTGGGGTGAGGATTTCTTCTCCGAGGCTTGTGGGTGATCGGCGTCGCCTTTCTCCCCGTTGCCCCGTACCTCTTCCCAGACCTCCGATTCCAGCAGGGGGCGTATGACTCCTGTGGCATAGGAGCCACGCGGTCCCTCGGCGGAGGTGAAGTCTACCTCCTCTCCTACGCGGAGGTTATGGAGAGTCTCTGGCAGGTACGATCTCTTCACTGATCGTCGATTCACAAAGTAATCCCGGCCGGACTCCTTATCCCGGATAAAGCCGAATCCTTGTTCTTTAGAAAACTATAGGACTACCCCTCGGCGCCGCTGTAATTCTGGTAGGGATTCCATGGGATAATCCAAATTTTTTTTAGTGAGCTCTTCATAGTATTTCTTCTTTCTATGCACTTTGGCGTGACTCACCGAGCGCAGCTCTCTCATAAGGCGCTGATGGGGCGAATATCAGGGCTCAGCGGGTTCTGTATAAGGTGGGGGCTCGACACCCCTGCTCCTCCATCTTGCGGCCCAGGCCTCGTAACTGCGGGCCTGCTCCTCCTCAGTCTCCTCCTGGGGTCCTGGCGTTCTTTCTCCGCAGGCTGGAATGGAGGGCGGTCAGCCATGTTTGCACTCTCCTCAACAGCACCGCCGCAGCACACTTCCTCCCTCTCAGATGGGCTGGCATAGACCGCACCTTCTGGCCCGCCCCCTAGGTTCACTTCCATAAGGGGGGCGGCAACGCCATTTCACGCTGCACAGGGGGCGGTACAAGTACCGGGAGGCATTCTGATCAGTCTATGATGTCGCAGTAATAATTATCTTCCCGCTCTGTAAAAGGGGCGGCAACTCAATTTTCCCGCTTTTGAGGGGGTGTCACTACTTTTTCCTGCCAGTAGCAGGGCGTTGGCACAGTGATGGCGCAGTAAAAACAACAAGAAGGCCCTCAGGCAGCCATTTTGGTGTCCATTCCATGACAACAAGCAGTGGTAGTGGCAGAAGAAATATGCGATTTTCCAACTTTTGACAATGCGATTTTGTAGTATGAGTTTTACACAGTATCCCCATGCACTTTCAAGCCAAACAATGACTTTTTTCCAGGCAATATAGACGTTTGTATTCTCTACTGTCAGGAATGAGTTAAAGCACATTCAAGTCTCTCTCAAAGCATATAGGCAATTTATCCTATTCTCACAAGGCGCAGTGACGCCAATTTTATATCCGTCACTCACTGTGGTCTGTGCTAGGTAGCTGTAACACTGTTCTCCATGCTCCCTCAGCCTGGCCACAGCCAAGGGGCTGAAATGGCAGCTACATCCTGGACTTGTCCTGTTCTGCTCCTCACACATCACGTACTTCCTCCTCCTTCTACTGTTCTCCTCTTCTCTCTAGTATTAGCAAACCCTCTGATATATATAAGTGGTGCCAGCACCACCTAGGGGTGAATAGATGTAATGACACTAAAACAGCCAGCTATAAGGAATTACATTTGGTATACATATGCCCGAGGTTATACAGAGGCCCACGATCATCACAGAGTGGGACACTGCACCAGTCATAGGGAAATTGTAATAATTCTGGTCATAGGGCGTATATAATAATGTTTGAGGGCATATATAATAGTGTCAGTCATGGGGCAAATACAATATGCCCGACACAGTATTATAACAGCACTTATAATGGTGCCAGTCATAAGCATGTAGAATGGTGTTAGTCAGAGGTATAGAATAAAACCAGCTGTAATATACATATAAAAGCATCAGTATAATAGTGCCAGCCTTAGCAGACATCTAATAACCTCAGCCTTACGGCATGTATAACAGTGCCAGTCATGTGCCATGTATTATAGTGCTGGCCATACTACACGTATAACAATATCAAACCTTAGGGAATATATACGACAGTGCCATCCATAGTGCATATATGACAGCACCAGAAGAGGAAATATAATAGTGCCAGCCATGTAAATAGTGCACATATAACAGTACCAGACATATGTAATATGTAGTAGTGCTAGCCATAGAGCATAGAGCAACCATTACACCTAGAGGCTCAGCTCTCTCTGCAACTGCCGTGTCCTCTGCACTTTAATCGACAGGACCGGGCAGTGTAAACCTCATCACACCTGGCCCTGTCAATCAAAGTGCAGAGGGTGCGGCAGTTGCAGGGAGAGCAGAGCCTCTAGGTGTAATGGTAACGCCCCCGTTGCTCCTAGAGGCTCATTTGCATATAATAAAACATAATTTTTCTCAGCAATGCGGACACATATGGACATGGGACCAACACAGACGCCTTCAGCTGCCGAGTGCACATGTAACAGGCCAGCCAGTGTCAGAGACAAATCTGCTGACAGATGCACTTTAACACCATATTACCCGTCACAGAGCTACATGAATGCTCCACATACACACACGAGCAGCCACTCACATGTCACAGCTTTATCATGATGTGTTATTGGTGCTTTTACATAGGACTGCTGCATAACCCTAAATGCACGATGCAGCTCTATAGGTGACAAACCTAGCTCTGCTACATCCGCACTTTACATAAGTGCTCATTCACACTGGTTTAGCCCACACGTCTGCAGTATGTATGAAAGGCAACAACTGGATATTTCAAGTTTCCAATCACTCCATCATCTATAGTCCTGGGATGCAGAGCTCTCTGGGCACCTCGCTGCCAGCTTCCTCCGGGTCATGCGGTGCGGCCGGGCATGGATTATAATACCGCACGCAGCAGAACTCGCACTTTATTCCAGCATTATGATATATTAAGACATATACATGGTGACATCATCGCACCCGGGCTCTGCTGGATGCTGCTACAACTGGCCTGAGCCATGCATCGGTATACAATGGGTTAACCTGACCATGAATATTACCTTGCGTAAAATTCCAGTAATCCGGCAATGGTCGGGTCACCCTGCTAGTCTGGTATGCGGTATATTATGATGGCACAGGAGTAGGTAGAATTTATATCCATCTAGATGCTAGCCACTCTTTAATGGGGGTCATTAGCATAGGGCCTTAGGTGACAGTAGGATGTGGCCCCCGGCCTGTAGGGCCCTTGTGTAGCTGCATGGCTCACCCTGTCTATATACGCGCACATTCTAATCTATATGTACATATATATCTATAGTAGGGATGCCCAACCTGCGGCCCTCCAGCTGTTGCAAAACTACAACTCCCAGCATGCCCAGACAGCCTGCAACTGGAGGGCATGATGGGAGTTGTAGTTTTACAACAACTGGAGGGCCGCAGGTTGACTATCCCTGTACTATAGGGACCTCCAATAGTTCAGAATCCCTGATAATCCAGCACTGTGATAGTTTCAACCTCCTGGACGATCGGAATGGCACCGTATATAATCAGATATTGGCAATCTGCTTCTGCGGGCGCTGCCAGTCTGTGGCCCTTCCTGCAGCCTAAAGCTAGAGTTCCCAGAATCCCATGCAACAAGTGCCGCCTTGCATCAGGGCCGGAGCACGACGTGGCGTTAATAGAGCCGTCCCTGTGGTTCCAGCAGAAGGTATTTCTTCAGTGTGGTTGGCAGAGGCAACTGAGGGATGACGCGGTGGCACCTCTTCCATAAGATGGTGCGGATGGCACACCGGGCCAGGTGCATGAGCGACCTCGGGGAGTTACTGCACACCTCAAACAGCGATTCGTAGAACGCCTGATGTCTCTGGAAAACACAAGAGTCAAGATAGAACCGAGGCCTGAACACAGCCGAGAGGATTCCTAGTGATGCCCACCGTAGCTGGCACCGGGAGGCACATGGCACCAGGCAACCGACGTCATGTGACCCTGGGTGACACAATTCCTTTCCTGCTCAGATCCCTGGATCAAAAACAAGACGCAGAGCACAGAACCAACCACAGACCCAATCTAAGTAGTGGACAATTGCATAAATAATTCCACAATGTAAGGGAATCTCGCATTTTAGGCCCCATGCACACGACCATATCCGGTCTGCAAATAACGGATCCGCAAAACAGATACTGGCGCTGTGCTTCCCGCATTTTTCCATTCCTTACTTCCCGCCCATGCTAAAAAATGTCTATCCTTGTCTGCAAAATGGACAAGACTAGGACACGATACATTTTTTTGCAGGGCCACGGAACGGACGGACGGAAATGTACAGTACAAGGGGTGCTGCACGCATCGTACGTGGCTCCATTGAAGTCATTGGGGGACATTTACCAGAATTAGCTCGTAGGCATAAAATGCGCTAAAAAAGATTGGTGCCAAATATATCAACTGTTTTCTCCAGAAATTTCACCCTAAAGTGGGCGGGGCTATCAAATTGGCGCATATTACTCCTCATTTCTCATCCTCAGAAACGGCTCAAATTGTTGCAGACAATTAAGCCGGCTTATGTGGCCGTGTTTTATGTAAAAAGTCACATTTATGGCAGAAAGATGCAACTTTTTGTCAAAAAGTCGCATTTATGAAACGTAAAACCAACTCGTCGTTGGAACAAGTGACCGGTAAGTATTAAAAACAGGAGGCGTTTATTTTTATCTAAGGCCTCATGCACACGAACGTGTTCCGGCCGAGCCTATGCTGTGGACCTTGTGGTCCACAATGCACGGGCACCGACCGTGGGGCTGCCGCATGTGGATCACGGACCCATTCACTTGAATAGGGTCTGCAATCTGCATCCGGCTGTCCGCCCCGAAAAAAGTTGTGCATGCCGTGCTTCGGTGGGCGTCCGATCCGTGTCTCTGTTCCGCACCGCACCGCATCTCCCGGATTGCGGACCCATTCAAGTGAATGGGTCCGCATATGTGATGCGGGGGAGTGGGGGGGGGGGGGCGGCTGGTGCCCGTATATTGCGGATTCACTGTTTGCGGGCTGCAATACAGCAACGGCCGTCTGCATGAGCCCTAATATAAATGAAGGAAACAGCGGGTTCTGTCAGTAAATTGACATTCAACAAACCAAAACAATAAGGGTGGGTTCACACTAGCGTTATGGAGTCCGTTATGGCTTTCCGTTATAACGGAAAATAACGGAATCCATAAGCCGTAAGGACGGATCCGTTTTGCTGCCTATAGCCTTGCATTATGACGTAATGCTAAACGGAAGCCTTTAAGAGGCATTCCGTTTTGCTCCGTCCTAATAGAAGTCTATGGGAAAGCATAACCGATCCGTCTGGGTCCCTTTATGCAAGACGGAAAACAAAGTCCTGTTGACAGGACCCAGACGGATCCGTTATGATTCCCATAGACTTCTATTAGGACGGAGCAAAACGGAATGCCTCTTAAAGGCTTCTGTTTTGCATTCCATCCTATAGATTCCATTATTTTCCGTTATAACAGGGTTATAACGGAATCCCTAACGCCAGTGTGAACCCACCCTAACAAAAACCTCCGGAGTCGGAGACAAAAGTCGCAATTTACCAGTGGAAATGTCGCAGAAATACTTCAAAAGTTGCAAGTGTGGTCTGCCATGGTTGACTGAAATGGCGCATATCGATTTTAAAAAGTTACATTTTAGTGCTATTGGCGTTACAATGTTGCAAATCAAGTGAAATAGGCGAATAATCAAGTTTATATTTCAAAAAGTCACATTTTAAAAGTGGCGTGCACCTTTTGATATGAGGTGAAAGAAATCACCACTTTTGATTTGTAATGTTAGTATTTTTTTTGGCGCAAATTACACCATTATTGATAAATGTCCCCCAATGTGTACGCATCCAATCTGCAAAAAATGTAGATCGGATGCGGAAAAAAACAAAGTGGTGTGCATGAGGCCTAAGGCCCCTTGCAGACGAGCGTGTCCGGATAAGGTCCGGATAAGTTGCGGCAAACCCGCGCGAGTAGGTATGCAATTGTAGTCAGTTTTGACTGCGATTGCGTTCCGTTGTTCAGTTTTGTCACGCGGGTGCAATGTGTTTTGCACGCACGTGATAAAAAACTGAATGTGGTACCCAGACCCGAACTTCTTCACAGAAGTTCAGGTTTGGGTTCAAGGTTGTGTAGATGTAATTATTTTCCCTTATAACATGGTTATAAGGGAAAATAATAGCATTCTGAATACAGAATGCATAGTACAATAGCGCTGGAAGGGTTAAAAAAAAATAAAAAATAATTTAACTCACCTTAATCCACTTGTTCGCACAGCCGGCATCTCTTCTGTCTTCTTCTTTGAGGAATAGGACCTTTGATGACCTCACTGCGTTCATCACATGATCCATCACATAATCTTTTATCATGGTGATGGATCATGTGACGGACCATGTGATGAGCGTAGTGATATCACCACAGGTCCTTTTCTCGTGCACAGCAAAGAAGAAGACAGAAGAGAAGCCGGCTGTGCGAACAAGTGGATTAAGGTGAGTTATATAATTTTTTATATTTTTTTAACCCCTCCAGCGCTATTGTTCTATGCATTCTGTATTCAGAATGCTATTATTTTCCCTTATTACCATGTTATAAGGGAAAATAATAATGATCGGGTCTCCATCCCGATCGTCTCCTAGCAACCGTGCGTGAAAATCGCACCGCATCCGCACTAGCTTGTGGATGCTTGCGATTTTCACGCAGCCCCATTCACTTCTATAGGGCCTGCGTTGCGTGAAAAACGCAGAATATAGAGCATGCTGCGATTTTCACGCAACGCACAAGTGATGCGTGAAAATCACCGCTCATGTGCACAGCCCCATAGAAATGAATGGGTCCGGATTCAGTGCGGGTGCAATGCGTTCACCTCACGCATTGTACCTGCGCGGAAAACTCACTCGTGTGAAAGGGACCTAATGATTCTCACAGCTGAGAGTTTGTTACAATTGTATCCAGTCTAGACAATGCTCTGTGAGCTGAACACCAATCTCTCCTGTCCTGAGATTATGCAACAATGTATCAGAGGACGGTCTAGACTGAATACAATTGTAACAAACCCTCACCTGTGAGAAGTATGAGGTCTGTATAGGATCTATATCTATCTATTTCTCTAGCTATAAAAAAATAACTATTCATTGCTATAAATATATACATATACACACAAATGACACATGTATTTACTCCCCTCCCACATGCATGAACACACGCTCCACATACATACAGTGAATACACGCCTACACGCATGTACTGTACGCACTGTACACACGTACTCCTATCCTCTCACACAGTTAGGGCCTCCTGCACACAAACGTGTGCGCTCCGTGGCCGTATTGCGGACCGCATTTGTGGATCCGCAATACACGGGCACTGTTCCGTGTGCATTCCGCATGACGGATGCGGACCCATTCAATTCAATGGGTCCGCAAATCCGGAGATGCGGAATGGTGCGGAACGGAAGCACGGAACAGAACCCTACGGGAGCACTTCGGAGTGCTTCCGTGGGGTTTCGTCCCGTACTTCCTTTCCACAAAAAGATAGAACATGTCCTATCTTTTTGCGGAACGGCCGGATCGCGGACCCATTAAAGTGAATGGGTCCGCGATCTGCTGCGGCTGCCCCACGGACGGTGTTCGTGCATTGCGGTCTGCATTTTGCGGGCCACAGCACGACCACGGGGCGCACACATTCGTGTGCAGGAGGCCTTGGGTCTCTTTCACACGAACGATCCGGATTAGGTCCGGATGCGTTCAGGAAAACTCGCACCATTGCGCAAGCAATTGCAGTCAGTTTTGTCTGCTGTGTTCAGTGGTTCAGTTTTTTCCGCTCGCGTTCAATGCGTTTTGATGCGTTTTTTTCACGCGCGTGATAAAACACTGAAGGTTTACAAACAACATCTCTTAGCAACCATCAGTAAAAGACGCATTGCACCTGCACTTGCTTGCGGATGTGATGCGTTTTTCACGCAGCCCCATTCACTTCTATGGGGCCAGCGTTGCGTGAAAAACGCAGAATATAGAACATGCTGGGATTTTCAGGCAACGCACAAGTGATGCGTGAAAACCAACGCTCATGTGCACAGCCCCATTGAAATGAATAGGTCAGGATTCAGTGCGGGCACCATGCATTCGCATAACGCATTGCACCCGCGCAGCAAAGCTCGCTTGTGTGAAAGGAGCCTTAGGGCTCGTTTACACGAACGTGCCGTCTTTTGCGGTTCGCAAATTGCGGATCCGCAAAACACGGATGCCGCTCGTGTGCCTTCCGCAATTTACGGAACGGGTGGCCCATTATAGATCTATAATTTTTGAGGGGCCACGGAACGGAGCAACGGATGCGGATAGCACACAGAGTGCTGTCTGCATCTTTTGCGGCCCCATTGAAGTGAATGGGTCCGCACCCAAGCCGCAAAAAATGCGGCTCGGATGCGAAACCAGACCACGGTCGTGTCAACAAGCCCTTATGGAGCCGTGGTAGATGACGTGTATTAGATGCTGAGCGGAGGGGGGGCTGCTGGGTGGCTGCTTTACCTGGCAGCAGCTGTTGTGGGCACCGCTGCCTAGCAGTGCACTCTGCATCCACCTGAGTGCCACTATGGCATCCAATCCAGACAATGCTCTGAAAACTACATACAATAGCAGAAGCGGCACACATCTCTCTGCTACAATGTATCAGTCGTGGTATACCAGCGCATGGCACATAGCAGTGCCCGGTGGAGACAGAACGTAGACTTTTATTGGGCAGATTTACGTGATGTGCCAAAATCTGGTGCATTTTACGGGCATAATGTCTCATCTAGTTGTTTACCTATTAGTAAGAACTCATTCAGACTGCTGTATGCTCTCCGCAAAAATGCGGATCCGTTTTTTTTTTAGACACAGTTCAGCATGTCCGCAAAAAAATGGATTGCATTCCGCATTTTTGCGGACCCACGTCCTGATTTTCACTGACAAGTATAGGACATGTTTTATGTTTTGCGGAC